>NW_025223582.1:1174787-1382450 GCF_014066325.1 Apis laboriosa
TTTTTTTTTTTTTTTTCTTTTAAATCTCTCGTTAGATATTTTTATATATATTAATGTACAATAAATACACGAATATTTTTCATTTTCTAGTATAACTTGTATGTGTTTAAAAAAATTATTAAACTGTGTATCTTTATGTTGAATAATTTCTACAGAAATTTTTTTTCTTTTTTTTTTCTTTTAAATCTCTCGTTAGATATTTTTATATATATTAGTGTACAATAAATACACGAGTATTTTTCATTTTCTAGTATAACTTGTATGTGTTTAAAAAAATTATTAAACTGTGTATCTTTATGTCGAATAATTTCTGCAGGAATCTTTTTTCTTTTTTTTTTTTCTTTTAAATCTCTAGTTAGATATTTTTATATATATTAGTGCAATAAATACACGAGTATTCTTTATCCTCTAGTATAACTTGTATGTGTTTAAAAAAATTATTAAACTGTGTATCTTTACGTCGAATAATTTCTCCAGGAACCTTTTTTCTTCTTTTTTTCTTTTAAATCTCTCGTTAGATATTTTTCTGTTCTCGTTTAAATTTAATACTGTTGCACTTAAAGGAAATAAGAGATATAGGTGTATAGGTCGGAAAATGTGTGTATGCATGTCTTCAGTTGTATCCAACGCTAAAGAGAACGAATATTTGGTAACTGGAGATGAAAATAGTATAGATCCTATGTAAAAATCCCTAAGGAGAACGACAAAGAGTAAGGCAAAGAAAAGAAACCGGCGCAAGACGGTGTCCACACTTTTGCAAACTTCTTCTCCGCGAGAGACTATCAAGAAAGTATTTCGAGTTATTCCCAAGAAATGAACCATTATTTTCGCTCAGTTAGAAAAATCCTGTGGAAAAGTGGGGCAGGTTGAAAAAATTGATTAAAATGAATTAATGAACGATATTAAAATAGACGGAGTTTTTAAATAAATAATAATCTCGAAACTTGTGTGATGATATGTGATATCAGAAACAGAGAAGATTTAATAAAGGAATTGAATTTATAAAAAGAGATAATGAAAATATTTGTTATTGTTAATTTTAATTTAAATAAAAATAATATTATTATTAGTATTATTATTTCGATATTTTAATATTACTCTCAAAGATACATTCTTCTCCATTATTTATCTAATATCGAACTTGAGATTACCTTTAAATCCGATCAATTCACGATTATCTTCCCTCTTTAATAGCTATGTACCATCCAAATATATTCATGATTAGCTGCATTAATTTGATACGCACCAGAATATTTTACATGCCTCTTATTATGCCAATTATTAATCGATAAATGTACGTCGAAAGATTACTTTTTTTAGAGAATTCATCCTAAAAGAAAAATTACTTATAACAACAAAAAGTTTAACACTCTCCCTTTATTGTTATTAATTATTGAATTAATTATTTAATTAATAACCTGTATTAGATTTTATAAAATACATAGACACATCAATTTCTAAAAAATATTTCTTTATTATTGATTTCTTCTTTTTATTCTTTTTCACAATCTTTTCGACTATCAGATATTATTATTCGCTGCTTCATCCTCGCGAAAATGGGCAAATAAAATGTAAAAATATAAAGAGAAAATGCGATATTTTATACACGTTTGATATATTTAATAACAGTGTCAACTGTTAGCGTTTGCAAAGAACGAGTTCTGGCAAAGATTTTCTAAGTAATGTAGCCTGCATCTGTTGGAAAACCTCAACAGCAAACCGCAGGTAATTTATGGAGGATACAAAGGGTTCGATCTCTTGTTGGCTTTGCAATATATCACGTAGGACGCAAGAGATCGAAGTATTGGATACCAGGTATAGCAAATTTTACCATCCTTGTAACATTTTAGCTACAGGTTTCTCTTCTTTTTCACCCGACGTTGAAGACAGCGTATTAAAAAAAAAAAAAAACCATAATAAATTTTATTGTATAGAGTTTCATCTTCCTGTAATAAAATTCGAAACAATTAAAATAAAAATGAAAGCATGGTACGTAAAAAAAAAGGAAAATTAATTTTATACATACAATATTGTAAATATTGTTATTGAAAATTTTACTTTCTTCTCTAATTAATTTCAAAAGTAAATAAAACTAAATATAAAAAATATTATCATATATTTACCTCGATTCTTTTTTATTTTGTTATACGAATTACGTTTTCGAACAATTTTCTTTACAATTGCATCAAAATAATTATTGTTCGTGTAACGTACATTTTTATTGTCGAATATGGAGTATAAGTAAGCAATCCTTTATGGTGATTTTTTAGATAACAGGAGAAGATGATGAAAGCGAACAAGTAAAAATGTTGGCAATCTTTTAAGATTGAAACACTTTGGTTGGCGATAGAATTATATTTAAAAATCTTATGATAAAAAAATCTTACATTTAAAAATCTAAAGATTAGAATATATTTGAAAATCACTGATTCCAGATTTTAAGGAGGATAACTTTGAACAATTTTGGGACGAGATTTATGAAAGTTCGAGATTTCTTCCAAAAATCTCGAAATTTCTCGTGTCATAATTTAATTAGATAGAGCGTTCCGTGGCGAGATAATTTCGGAATCATTCAAAAAGAAACACGCACAATTTAAAGATTTCGATCCAATAGATATTAATGAAACGCATTCTTCATTTACGAACGAAACATTATAAACTAAGAAACTTTCCTAAGAAAATGATATCTTGCTGATAGTTTTAAAACCGTTTAAAACTTTTATGAGCTTAGATTTTATCAATTTTAGGTTATCTATTTGGGTTAAATCTAACACTTACTCGATTATCGAGAAAAAAAGGTAACAGGAATAAAGAGATGAATCTTGAGAAAAAAGAGATTTCACGTTAAAAATTAATAAATTGTACAATTAACTTTAAAAAAAAAAAGGAAACGTAATGTGATATAATTTCCGATTTATACAATATTTGCGATCTATATTTCTTTTTTTCCAATTAAAATCAATCAACAATCTCTGAAAATATATCTAAAAATTGTATCGACGATTTGTATCGACGATTTTTCCTGTTTCGTGCCATAATAACATTCTTCTCGGCAATTGGAATATTCACCGAAATCTTCAGAGGTAATAAGAAATAAAAATTCGGAGGGAAATGTGATTTATACCAACCGGGATTTATCCACGTTACAAGCCAAACGATTCTTCATTGTAATCCAATATTGGTAACGACTATGTTATCCGTCTTATCGAGATATTTCCTCGAGAACAGTCCTATTCTTTGCATTTCTTTCATTCCGCGAGTATGGATCCTGATCCTGATGAGAAATATTATTAGCTTATCCTCCCTCGGATAAGAATCGGAATATCCACTGTATCGAGGAATATTACAGACATTTATGAGACTCTTCGAATTTTATTATGAACTACTTGATTCTTGTATTTAAATTGTGATTGTGTAAAATAAATAAATAAGTAAACGAAAGAGTACAGGTTAAAGAAAATTATATATAGGTCAAGTTTTATAGTACTTAAAACTAAAACTTTATTCTTCTGCGAATAGAATGCAGGAAATAACTTAAGAACAGTTACTTCTCTAGTGCGCTTCTTTTCGCGTGGAATGAAAAAGAATCTAGTATATTTATATATACATATAGTATATTTCTTATATATATTAGTATATATATATATATTATATATTATATATATTATATATTATATATATATTATATATTATATATATTAGTATATTTCTAGTATATTCTAGTATATTTATTATGCAAAAACTCTTAAATGTGTCAACAACAATATACCACGAATCGAATATATCCAACTTTTGAAAATTCGAATACATACTCGTTTAAACACAGAGTGAAATTTTCCTTGACCTTAATTTTCCTCATTTTTCCAGGCCCAATAGTTAATTAACAACATATTCCAACTTCCTCGCCTTGCAAATGAACCCTTAATTGCATATTTGTACATGCAATCAGTGTGTATTTCAATCGATCGTAAAGGCTGAACGACACTCCTAAGCCAGGCTGTAATCGCTGTTTCGGGAAATTGAAGAAAACTTTAGTCATAGGCTATAATCGAGTTACGACTAGAATCTGATTTCTATCCAAAAAAGAAAAGAAAAAGAAAAGGAAAGAAAAAAGAAAGGACGAAACAGAAGAGTCTTGAATTCTATGGAAATGTTAAACCTATCATCATCGAATTCGTCTCGTAGAATGTAATAGTATATGAAAAATAAAATGAAAGAGGATGTCATGGAAAATATTGAGTTTCAATCCTTTGATCTAGGGGTAGATCAAAGAAGAAAGATTCAATGTCTGTCATTTGAAGCTTAAATTCATCAAAGCTTTTTTCCATTATTATACAAAATATTATTCTATTGTTATAATAATAATAATGAAATTTTTAATCATTTTTTTATCAATATACAAATTCTTTGCTCGTTCATTTATCGTGTATGAAATTTTCTTGATAAAAAAATTAATTTGTAATGAGTAATGAAAGTAGAGAATCTTTTTTTTTGTTTCGATTTTCAACAGAAAGTGTGGACATTCCATGGTTAAAGTTATCTGATGCGAATATCCATTATTAGTTTATTAAATATGGATATTCTTATTTTCACTTCATATTCGAATATTGGAAATTTTTAAACTTCTAACACATATATTAAAATTTGAATATCTCCTTTTAACGTGATATAACGTTCTTTATATAATTTTTAATTTCGCATATAATGCATTTTAATCAAAGGGTAAAATAAGCAAAAGTAATGTTTCATTTTTAATTTGTACGTGAATTTCTGGAAAATTGTGTTTACTTGGACAAAGGTACACATAACTCAAAAAGTCTTATGCTTCATTTTATATCTAATTGTGAATGTACTGCTATATCTCGAATTTAAACATGTTTAACAAAGTTTTAATGTAAGAAAAGTTGTGTTTCTGTTACAAAATACTAAAAAGAAAAGATTATTTTCTTTCTTTTTCTTTAAAATAAGAATATATCATATAAAGTTGTTCACGCAAAGCAAACTTCCAAAGAATTTTTCTTATTGAAATATTTTTAATGTATAGGTATTCTTGATGCAGAATTCATCTTCCTTTTGACACAATTATATTGTAAAACTATATATTTATTAAAAATATTTTACAGTTCAAACTTTTTCTAGTATAATTTCTAATCTTCCACACATTATTTTATTTGAATAGATTTTTATTGTAAAAGTTTTGCTCAATGAAAATATGAACAAAATTATTCCTCAAAAATATTTCAATCATTTATTAGATCTCTTACTATTTGAATCAAAAAGTTCTAAAAACAAATAAGAAACTTTTAATGATATCATTGAGAAACTAATTCATAATGTTGAACTTGCAATTAAATTAATATATTTATTTTCTTGAATAAATTCAATTTCTCTTTTTTATTCTAATTAACTTTTTATAATTAATTTAACAAAAAAGATCACATATATTAAAATAATTACAAGTATTCAACATCTATAGTGAAATATATGATATTATACTCTGAAATTATTATATATTGCAAAAAATTATTATAAAAAAATGATAGAAAAGCAGAAGCTATTCCATTATTCATTAATTCTATCGATTCTATGCAAACCTTTATTATTATCTATTAAAAAAAGTCTATTCTTTCAGTGTGTAAACATATAAGTACACATAATAATATACAAGAAAAAATCTTATTGTTGTTGATCTGTACAAAGTTTTGATCATTTCTTCTGTAAATATATTCTTATAAATAATTCTTATAAATGAATCTTCTTTGTTATTAATTAAATATTTTTTTACAATTCGCTGTAAGAATTTATATCATGATTAATATCTAATTGTTTATAATAAATACAAGTTTTTTTAATATTTACATATCGTATAAAAATTCAGTGAAAAAAGTTGTTTTTTTTTTCTCCCATCTGTATAAGACTGTGAAGATCGATGAAGATGAAAAGTGGTGAAGACGGTCAAACGATCAAAGTTCTGTTTTTGAAGGTTGTTTATGCATTATTTGTTCACTATTTTTATAAAGAAACCGAAAACGTATTCGGGTCACGAATATATCTTAACTCTTTAAATATTATCCATTATTTACAAATACCTAGAAAAAACAATATCAAAGATTAATTTTCTAACTTAATTTTTTCTAATAAAAAAGATATTTTTAATAAAAATATTTCATAAACGATATAATCAAATTTCTTTGCATACTGTTTCTTAATTAATTATTAAACAATTACAATCGAATTTCTAAAAAAAAAAAACTATTTTGTAACATTTTTCAAATGTGAATATTTAATAATGAATTATATCCATTTCGAAGATCCGTATCGATCGAAGTCTGATCTGACAATAATCGTGAAACATTCAACTCAATTCTAAATATTATAGTCACGTGACTTTCCCTCCTCCTTTCGCTTACTATTTGTATTTCGCTTACAAATTCTTCGAATTCCATCGTCTCGAGTTAATTGAACGATTCGATGTGTACGTATCGTTTAACTAAACCAGAATACAATACAATACAAAACAAAACAAAACAAACGGTTTGAATGTGTATATACACAGGAGAAATAATCGTATGAAATTTTCCATCCTATTCCCGACAAAGTTCGACAGATACGAGATTTGAATGTAATCAAAATAAAGGAACAATCGTGTGTACGCCTTTTATTTTAACAAATTAAAATAAATCGATACTTTTAATAATACCGTGTTTTAAATACCGTGTATACGCTATGCAGCACATGTATCGCGCGAATGCATGCTAAATAATCGTAGATTTTAAAATCGATGGCAAGAGATACGCTCTTTATCTCAAAAAATATACGCGTATAATTGAATGCGTTGTTTCAGAGAAATATAATATGTGCGTATTTATTTGGTATAATTAAAAAGAGAGCAATATTATAATTGCGAATATTTATGCACGATCGAATTTTAATGAACACGATTAAAGAAATGGAGTTTAAATAATGAAGATTTTATATCCTTCTTCGAATATCATAATAAATATATATACTTTGTATCATTTTTCATATTGTAGACATTACATTCTGTAGATTTTTAGAAACAGAATTCAAGTTTTGCATAAATGCATAAAAATCTCTGGGATTATATCACCTCGGAACGCACGTAATAAAATATATAATAAAAACGAAATATTACGAATTTCACATATATAATGAATTAAAATAAAATATAAAAATGTGTAATATAATATAAATTGAGTGAAATAAAAATGAAAAAAATATCATTGTATCAATCACGAGTAATAATATACGAAAGTAATAAATGCACGTAATATCCTAAACAATTTTCGTAACATTTTAGAAATAATTTTTCGAAAAATTTAAAAAAAATTTAAAAATTTCATGTTCAACCTCTTTTATCCTTTATTCAAAAGTATTTTATCCTACGCAAAATAACAAAGGCAAAGAAAATACGTTTGAAAAGCACTTTTGCGTCGAACGCAGGAATCATAAGTCGCATAGAAACTGTGCCATTCAAAAGTTATGTACCCAAAGTCTCAGTTGGTCGATATTTAACAATGATCACCAAATATCAATAATCTTGGAACGAAAGAACTTGCTCATCAACAAAGAACTTTGCTCATTTTCTTATTTAACTAAGAAAGATTTTTAAAAGAAAAGAGGGAAGAAATTGATAAAGTAAATTCAAGGTTTCGTATTCGACAATACTTTTCATTCTTATTCGTAATTCATTAATTATTAGATCAAAGAAAGATTGATTGACGTCATACTTTCTATTCAAGTTCTTCTCTTGAATTCGAAATAAAAATTGCATCATAATGCATACAAATTTTTTTGAAAGTGTAAATTACCATTTCATAGTTTTTCTCCTTTTTTTTTTTTTTTTTTTTCTGATAAATTCACTTTTGATTCAACACCACGACTGAATTCTTTTGGCATGCGATATTCAAATGGATCGATATTCTCCATGTTTTTTTGAATCACATTGATAAAAACAATAGTAAAAATTCAAAACTTTATTTTTCCAGAATTATTGAACTTTTTCATTTAAAAGCATTTATCAATTGTAGAATATTGTAGAAATGCAATTTTAATCAAAACGTTTTAAAAAGATTTATATATATATATATATACATATATATATATACATCTAAAATTACGATGGATACTTTTTACAAAATTAAAACAATTAAATTCCAAAATTTTCGAAACGTGTATAGAAACACAATTTCGATAAAATTGCAAAGTGCGTATATATCGAATATATTTGAAAGATAAATTATCCAAAAGTAATTAACATAACTCTTTTACAAACAATTAAAGCGATAGCTTTAGCTAGAACTACCACAGAATTCGTGATCCCTGTCGATTTTCGAAACGTGTTTACATAAAGTGATTGCTTCGTTTCGCTGGATCATTATTTCCACGATCGGTGAATTCATGCACACGAAATGAGTTGTACTTGTGGCGATCGTAAAATTTAAGAGAATTTAAATAGTGATAGCAGTTACGTTTACATCCGATTAAATGCACGTGTATACTTAACGTAACGTGTTTACAATGTATACAATGGAGAAAATCATTTCCATTTCGTTTTATTTTATTCTCTTATCCTCCCTGTTCGAGCAGCAAGTAATAAAAGTATCATTTATTTTCAAAAGCACGGGATACGTTCAAATTGCATATATTTTAATATAATCTTATCATTACGCTATTTGCATTATAACTAATTGCATATGTTTCAACATAATCTTATCATTAACCTATAAAGGAGAAAGGATGAATGAGTGTTTTAATAATGAACTAACAAATTCGAATGATATGATAAATTGCTCAAAGTATAGAACCAAAACGTAACCTAGTGAAAATCTAATGTCAATGATCATTTAATTGTGAGATATATCATGGATATTAAACAAAATACAAAAACTTCTGAATCAATATTTAACATTGTTACGCAATCTTACACAATGCCATTTTAAATACTACATCTAAATATTATTGAATATTCTTTCAAATTTTTTTTTTATTTCATGGATTTTCAACCTTCATTTATTCTTATACTTTTTAACCCATATATATGGTAAATAATTAACTTATCGATTCACCATTTTGTTCTATTTATTAATTTCACATTTCGTTTGTGATGATAAGAGAACACAGGGTTTCGATCGAAACGTAATTCTTGGAACGAGATTCTCCTCATTTTTTACGATTAGACAACAATGTTCGAACAAATCGAATATTGTTTCATCGAAATTCTTCTTTAATCGATAACAAGAATAAAATTCCTTTTCTTGATACGATACATACACGTCTTTTCACGATCAAAAATTCAAAATTCTACTTTTCTTACCGAAAATCTCGAGATCAGGGGGAATAAATCCGCGAAATTGTTTCGCTAAACCAAAAACCACGCGTCCTTTAACTTCGTCGCTGGGACAGATTTTTCACTCGTGAAAAAGAGGAAAAGAAAAGAAAAATGCCTGGTTGTATCCCGGATGGCCAGAGAGGTGAATTACTACGGTTTCAAAGTTTCTCCAATAGGCGAACCTCGCGCGGAACAGTGCCGAATTTCACTTTTTTTTTTTTTTATTCGCTCAAATGCATCCGGCCAGTTAAATTATGATTTCGCAACGGAGAGAGAGAGAGTGAGACAGAGAGGAATAAAAGCGACTCCAGAGCAACGCGCATTCAATGCAACTTCGAAAAGGGATGGAAACAAAGAGCGCAGCGCCCGACCATTTATAATTTCGCGTTGTGATGCGCGCGAGAAAGACGGAAGCAAAGGGGGAGGGGGGAAAGAAAGGAAAAAAAAGAAAAAGAAGAAATTAGATTAGATTGATAAGCAAGAGACAACGTCAAAGTGGCGTTCCCCTTATCGAAGCTTCGAACTCTCGATAAAGATTATCGTCACGGTGATGATCGACCATTTTAAATTGCGATGTTCGATGTTCGATCGATAGTTCGAAGTATAGTTGAAATTTTTTGGTGAATTTTTTCGAGTAACGAGCAATGGTTAATCGAAATAAAGGAAAAAGAAAAAAAAAATCGGCGGTTAAATGTGTAGATAATCGTTGAATGATCGTCGATGATTTCTTGAAATTTTAATTGACGCTTTTATCGTGGAAACGCCTATATATACTTTATACAATGAATTACGACGAATCGACTTGATTAAGCTTATTACGTAGTTATTGGATAATTATATTTTCGTCGGAATTATATTAGAAATTATACGAATTAGATAATATAGATCAAGATTATTAATAATTATTAATAATCAACGAATAGTGAAAATGGTAATTGATACAGATATCGAATATATTTTAAATTAAGGATACAACGAATTTACGACACAATTTTCTTGTCGTTTTAGATTATTCCTAATAAGAGAATTTTATTAAGAGAAATACGATAAGCGCACGATTTTTAGCATAAAAATTTATCTTTATTGATAATATATTTCACGATTTTGTTGTAAAATTTTACGTATTTTTTTTAAAGCAATATTCGAATCGAATTTCTTTTTCTCGAGAAAAATGTCTCGTGGTTTTTATTGAAATTAACGATAATAACACGCTTCCTCGTGTCGCCATCTTCATTCTTTATTAAATATCACAGGAAAGTGCATCCCTTCGTTACATAAACTTATGCGCTGTTTAAAATAACTACATTATCATCCCCATAAACGAGACATCTAATATTTACAATATTACATTGCATAAGCCTGATACTTTTAAAAAATTAAAATTTAACGATGCTAAATTTATCATATTGTTTTTTTTTATATATTTTTATTAAGTTTTTTTATAAATTTGATTTATTTATATCGCCATTCGATTCATAAATTCTTTTATATCGCTAATTACTTTGAGTGGCCAATATAATTTCATCGGATAAAGATTTGCAAATTTTTACCAATTTAACGCAAACATCGATCGTTCGATTCGTGTTTTATTTGCATTAAATTAGAATATTGTTATACTTCGTAAATGTAAAATTAAATTCAAAAATTTTAATTGTAATTAGTGAAATGTTAATTAACGTACGAATTCCATGTTATATCGCACTTTTCATTGAAAGCAATCTTTCAACCGATATATGAAACAGTTTTTTCTGAAATTTTATAATTTCGTTATCTCTTCGTCATCTTTTCTCTTCATTTACCCTTTTTTTTTTTAACGTACATAACAGTTTGATCAATCATCAGATATCTAAATAACGAATATATTTCTTTACATTGCATATCTTCTTTAGAAAAGAAAAGAAAATATATTTCTGTATATTATGATTGGTAAAAAAGAATTTTTTTCTTAAACGATCTAAACTTCTCTATCGTAAAAAAAAAAAAAAAAATAAAATAAAATAAAAAAATAATAAACTGACAAAAATGTATTCAAAACATGAATGGAAGTTGATTTCATCCCCTCAAAGAGTTTTATTCCATGTTCTCCAACCCTTTATATACGTACAAACTTTCTGATTAAAATCAGAATTTTTGGAGTAAATAAATTATAAAATATTCGTATCTCTAAAATATTTTCGCGTATCTTTTTTTTCCTTTTTCCTTTCTTTCTTTTCAAATCCGTAATAATCCGCAAGAATAAAGAATCTCTTTACGAAGGATTGAATCATTTCGATAAAAAAAGGAAATATCCATTTGTAAAAACGACTATATAAATATACTTTCGTCGATATAATAATACAATAATATACAATAATAACGATACAATAATAAGTCCGTTTAATTAAAAAAAGGAAAGGAGAGAAAGAAAATAAAATTAATCGTCTCGAGAATCTCTGGTTAATTGTGAAGCAACGTTATCCTCTCAATAGATGTAACTCTCCGTAGGGGAAACAATGAAGCTAATCGACCGCACGGTCGTTCGAAAGTCGAGAGAAGAAACTAAAATCTGACGATCGAAAATAAGCGAACCCTTCGTTTACCGGGATAACTATTCGAGAAAGAAATGGAATAACGGATAAAATGGATAAAAACTCGTTATTATCTCGAGCGTACGGGATTTTAGGACACGTTCACCTTTCATACGTAACACGCCACCCAAAGACAACTCTCAAACTTGAGTGGCGTAATTGAAGGGTCGAAGCAACAAAGCCGGTAAGTGGTTTCGCGCTTTTCAAATAATAAAGTTGTACGTACGAGAAGCAAGCCTAGGCAAAAGTTTAGGGGATATTCTGTTAATTATTTACAATCATTCTGAAATTACTATTACGTACGTATTTATACAAATTTTTTAAAAATTCCTTTAAAAATTATATCATTTTTTAAAGGACAAAATGTCAAATATTTATAAATCGAGAATTATTGTTATTTCTTTCAAATTTTATTTTTATTTATTTATTTTATTTATTATATTATTTTTTAAAGGACAAAGTGTCAAATATTTATAAATCGAGAATTATTATTATTTCTTCCAAATTTTATTTCTTTTTCGCATAAATCGTGAAATTAACGTGATCATAATTCTTCGAAAGATTCTTTTCGCATGTAAAACGTAAAGAATGATAATATTCGAAAGTATCTTTATCCTAAAATAAAACATATTTTGGAATTAATTTTACGTCGATTTCTTTTCTTTTTTAATCTTTTGGTTAATTGATGCAATTATCTTATAAATTGATATTTGATTTCGATAAGATACCTTTACATAGCATGGCACGATTAATAACGTATGGTGCAATTAACTAATTGTAGATTTAAATTGGACTGGAATGACTACTTCGACATTACGAATTCTCTTTACATACGGTATACCTTTAAAATCATTACTCGACGTTAAGTTTAACGTTAAGTAATTACTCCTATTGTAAAAGAACAAAAAAAACTATTCGCCCATTTGCATAAATGCACGATAAAGATTGGGAGATCCACAATTCAATCCCAAGATTTCAAGTATTCTTCTCATTTTCCAATATCCACTTAGCACAATTAAACTTATTCCCACCTTCTAAAAAACGAGCCTCTCGAAATCGGCCTCTCGACGACAATAAATCAAATTAATTCCACGCTCGACAAAAAGATGTTTAAAAAAACCTATTCCCCAACAAACATTCTCACCCTTCTGTGCGAAAACCCTTCTCGAAATCTTCCCTTTCGGCCCAATCCATCCGCTTCCTCCATCTCTTCGCACTCCCTTCCAATACCGGGGATAAAATTCTATTTTCCCCATCGCGTCACTCCAAAAGTTCACAAATTCACTGATCGGTATATATCTCAATCTCGATATACAAAACTCGTATATAACACCACACTGGTATAACGACAACCAGCCAACGGAAAAATTTGTTTTTCACAATTGTCACGTTGTGGAATAAAGAAAAAAAAGAAAAAACCCTTACGAGTTGGGTAATAAAAATGCAACACCTACCTGGTCGAGTGGCCGAGCGTGGGGTTGAACACGATCGAACGAAGAGGTTATACACTGGAGGATCGTCCGGTTCCAACGAAGGACGGTTGGAACTCGCGAGATTTTCGAGGAGAGGGGGAGAGAGAGAGAGAGAGAGAGAGATGTGTATGTGTGTATAAAGATAGAGAGAGAGAGAGAGAGAGAGAGGACAAGCGGCGAACACTGCGTGAACAAACGGCGGACGACGAGAGCGCACGACGCGAATGACGGACAGATGAAGCACAAAGTGCGCGCAGCGAGCTCGAGCTTCTCCTCTTTATACCCTCGAACTTGCACCTGTGCTTGCGCAGATCGGCCTCTTAAGCTTCGTCCACTCGGCCCCTTGGTTCCCCACGGGTGAACCACGTGCTCCAATCGTTCCACGCATCGGTGCCCCCCTGTTTCGCTTACCTCGAATCGAATCGTTTTCACGCCTTTGCTTCACGGACAGCTCCCTTACGAGGAACGCTCCTCGAGGTTTGGCTGCGATTTGGGTGGATAGGTTGATCCATTCCTGGAACACGTTCGAGGAAGATTAGATAGAGTTCGAAGTCGAATGTATGAAAATATACTTACTATTTCGTGAACAATTTTGCGTTATGACAGAGTAGATGGCGTGATGGAGATGGAATTCGTCTGGTTTTGTAAGTATAATCTTGATTCTTTTGTATCTTTGCGTAGTGATGATTAGAGAGAATCCTAGAAGAAAGAAAAATTCTTGTTAATGTAATATTGAGGATATTAGATTAATTTTGTTGGTGGTAGAAATGTGGAGATTAGAAGAATTAGAAAGATGAAAAAGCGAAGTGGTTGCTTGCTAATCAGAAGATTTTAGTATAATCTGTCGAATACTCGTGTTTCAACGTATTCATTGATAAATAAATGAGGAAAATGAATGAAGTTAATTGAATTTTACTTTGTATAAAGAAATGTGTTAAGTGTATCTCTTAATATTTGAAATTAACCTGTATGTAGAAAAGATAAAATTAGTATATTATTGTGTAGAAAAGATAAAATATAGTGTGTATTGTATTAACAAGGTATACCTTTATCACATTAATAACTTTCACTTGTATTTTTAATTTAGAATTTATCTCTATTGAATTTCCCATTCAACAGGTAACATGAGCAAAAATGTCAAAATAAAATATCCTAAAATAAAATATATTTTGGAATTAATTTTGCATTCCTTTTCTTTTTAATCTTATATCTTTTGGTTAATTATCTTATAAATTGATATTTGATTTCGATAAGATATTATATAATATAAAGAATATTCAAATGATTCTTCATTGCATCTTAAACACGTTTCCATTTTTCTTTGGTTGACACGTGAATTATGTCTTTTTACGTAATAATATCTTTAGCAAAACATGTTGTTGAATGTCTCTATGAACATTAATAATGGACCGATAATACATCTTTTTAGAATGCAATACGTAAATTCTTTTCTTAAAAATCAAACACTCCTATAAAATAAGACATTCTTTATTTTTATATCTATTTACTGATATACTTAATTAATTATTTCAAACGATTGTTCATCTCCCAGTTGGCAATCTGTGACAAAAATTTGATATCTGTTTAATTAGATAGATATCTTGACCAATTAGATAATATTTGAATAAATTTCCAAACATTAATTTAGATAAATATCTCGAAGCTGTAATATTAGGCTGTATCGGGCAATTTGTGGTGAAATTTAGCAATAACTAGAATTTTTTTTTTCCCCCTCCTTTATTTTCCCATTATTTCTTTTCGTTGACCTTTCGTGGACAAAGATGGGCAATTAGCCAGGGACCCAGTTTTGGACCCGTGGTACATTAAAATACGTACATAATTTCTGCTCCATTGTTCAATGGCGACATCTTGCACAACTTTACCGATATTTCGATTACACGCACAGAGAATGTATAAGCATCTTTTCAACGGTAAAATTCTAAACACCGAGCAACACATAGCTCTTTGAACAACAACGTAAAGCGGTTTAAAATTTCACGAAGACATGTCCTGTTCATGGTTGCACACGAGAACGTGTATCCCATGCACAAAATAAAAGTATCGCGGGAATTATTCTTTCCCTTATCTCGTATTCTCAAAGTGATTATCGATAAATCTTCAATCAATCTTATAAATTTTAATCCAAATCTTTAATTAAACCTTCTTTTTTTTTTTTTAAAATACATATCATTATGAAATGGCAATTCCTTCCTTTTTAAATTAGAAAAAAAAAAAATAAGTTATATAATGAATAATGAATAAAAATTATCAAACAATAAAATTTTTTAACTTACGATATATTTAATTTACGTTTAAATTATATCATTGTAATAATTATTTTTTTATTGACAAGTTAAAAAAATTGTACCTGTGTTTGTAATTATAAAAAAATATCGTTGATTAGTAATTTTTTTTAAACAATATATATTTATTATTAATTGAATAGCTATAGTTTCACGTGTATGTGATATATATAATATGTTTAAAAAATTTATCTCGTCGCTTTTTTCGTCGACCCTTTCTGGCCTGTTTCCAAATTAATATGCACCAAGTGAATAAATAATCTGAACTTGCCATACGCGTATGCGACACTTCTGTACTCCACTAAATTTTATCCATTTGTTTCTATTAAAACTTAAATTTTAATGTACAATGTTTATTTGTTCATTTCGTCGTCATAAATTATCAGGATATATTATTCGTGATATTACATATTCACGAAGGTTCATGATATCTAGATAATCACACAATTTGTATTCAGTAATTTTAAAAATTATTAAATAAACGAATTCAATCTAATAATTATCAAAATAATTTTATACATAACGAGCAAATATAACTAAATACCTATCTAAAATTTTTAAATTCATTTTTCTTCTTTTTTATATTATTATATTCATCACTCGTTATCATCTTTTCAATAATATAACTATATTTATAATTTAATAAACGTTCAATTATAAACTATCAATTTACAATCATACAATATAAATTTATTAATTAATCTCATAAATTGAACATACCTATGTGCATGTATATATAATTAAATTTTCAATATTTATTTCATCTATTTTAAAACACTGTAGTTTCATTCATATTCTTTTTAATTTCATTCTATTGCTGTAATATCTTTACTATAAGAGAGATATTTATAAAAAAATGTTAATGTCTCCATTTTGTTCTTATATTTACGAGGAAATATCTGGATAAGAAAAGAAAAGATATTATATAACAAAGATGTTGCTGTACTAATTTCCAATTTCAATTAATTTTATCAATATAATGAAAAGGGGGAAAAGTGAGGCGACGTCGCGTGAAGGATGACAGCGATATTAACCGGCTTGAAATAGAAAGAGATGGAAAGAAACGAGAGTCGAGGCAACACGTGTTAATAAGTCACAAAGTGAACGGTGCAAATGGTTGGTAAGAACGATCTGTCTGACTGGAAATCGAGAACAATGGAGAACCAGATGGAGGATCGATCAGCTACACATTCCTGTGATTGATACGTTGACAGATGTACAATGGAACATCGATTAAACGAATTAATCCATTGTATCACAACGAAGTTGGTACGGAAATTTTTTTTACTTTATTTTACGATAATTTTATCATTTAAAAAAACTCGAGTTTAAAATACTTGTTTGTGACGAATAAGTGAAGTAATTGTTAAAAATTAACAAGCATTATTGTTCGCATACCAGGATGAATAATAATCGAATTCTATTATCCTCTGATTCTATATATGTCTTTATACACTGAAAATTCCGATGTGTAAACAAATTTCAAGATATAATAATTTTAGATTGATTAATTGAACCAACAATTGTTAAACCTTTTTTTCAATGATAATTGTTTCTAATTATTAATTTCAATTAATTAATCGCCATAATTATAATTTCTCGATCGTAACATATAAATATACTATTTAAGATCCATCCTATTTTAATAAGTATTTTGCACGCAATGATATAATTATAATTCGTTGAAATCGCTAATTCCACCATTCGAAAGAAATTTTGAATTTATATAGAAAAAGATCAATCTCGAGAATCATACCCTCGAATGATTTTGTTGCTCGAAATTCCATCGAAGATGTTCGATCGAAAAATGGTTGACATCTTCGGGGAAGTGGTGCTCTCGTTTGCTGGCTTCCGTCAATCAAACCGCAACTTACATACCACCTTCGATCGCGGATTTCATGGGTTTCGGTGCACGTCGGTTAATTTGATTTATAACAGATATAAATTGCGATCGGCCAGCTTTACATCTGTAATACCAAGATTGTCTCTATTAATTAGAGCTGTTCGATTTAATTTCGCGAGCGTGGACAACTCGAGTGTTACGTGGGAAAGAAGAATAATAATTAAATCAATTTGTATCATTGATTGTTGTATCATGCTTGCAATCATAATTATAATTGAATAAAAAAAAACGGAATGTAAATATATTCCGACTCTTTTATATTCAATTTTTTGATAAAACTGAATCAACAAGAAATGTTAAATTATGTTAGTTTATTTAGATTGTTTTTATTGAATTATATATTTTTTATCGATTTACAGATCGATAATAAAATAAATTATATTATTATTACATATGACTTACGATATTGATATTGATTGAATTTTTATTATGAAATGTATCGATGTAATATTAAGTGTTAACTCTAAATAAAATACAATATTATTTCATTTCTATCATTTTCTTTTATCTACTGTTTCGACCATTATACACGAGTTATTAACGCGTACAATCTCTTATTACAGTAATAGAAAAGATACGAGATTACAGGAAGAATATTACATATTTGTGTACCACTAGCATTCCATTTTATTATAATAGGGAACACAGGTAAGAAACTATGTATCCTATTCGAATAGCAGGATGTTTGAATAATAGAAGTTTCGCATACTAGGATGAATAATAATCTATTATCCTCTGATTCTATGTCTTTACACACTGAAAATTCCGGTGTATAAACAAATTTCAAGATATAATAATTTTAGAAATTGAAGCAACAATTGTTAAACCTTTTTTTAATGATGAAACATCATATCAAGAAAATAAGAGAGAAGAAGTTACGATTATTGATTAAAATTTTTAAGTTTGTTGCGAAAATTTATTTTTATTATTAAAACTGTGCTTCGTATATTTGAGAATGAGAAGTATAATTTTTTATTATTAAACTTCTTTAAATAATAATTTGTTTCAAAGTTTCGTTTGAAATAATAAACAACTTTGTTGCGTGCACGTTATCACGTGTTGAATTATTCTTGTCACCATGCAACTAAATTTTGAATTTTTTACGAATCCTTTTACCTTTGACAAAGAGAAGCATAACCCTTACTCGTGTCATAAAACCTTGATCATACTCGTCGTTATTTGGAGCTGCGAGTTATTTTTGAAAATTTTAAAAAAAAACCCACCACGACATTTCAACATTATTTTACTGTGTATCAAGCTACTCTATTCGACAAAAACGTTTGTTAAACAATTTTATATACAACATTTGTTCATACCAGTTCAATTACAACAGAAACGTATTTCCCTTCTATTCATGTTTTCCTTGTCTTGCACCAATGCACGAGTGAATTTTACAAAATTTGAGTTTGATATATCTTCTAAATTATTAATTTTTCAACCCTAAACCGATTTTTGCACTCGTGTTTCGATATTCGTACTCTTCATCTATCAACAAAACTCACCAATACCAAAGGAAAACTCACGAACACACATTTCAAATCTTATTACCATTATAATCAATTATTGACTAATTTATGGTCATCGGGCAATTTTCTAATCATTTAAAATTACGTTTAAACGTAATCTCGAGTAAATTATTGAATTATTCTTTATAAAGTCTCGATTAATGTCGTTAAGTCGATCAACAAGTATTTGAATCAAATTATATTAAATTTAAAAATTTTTATGATCGTTTATCAATCAATTTATGTCAATTAAAAGTTAAAATATAATCAAGTATAAAGAATAAAATAGAAAGTTACAGTTTATTATAATTCATTGTTTAAATAGAATTTTTAAATAGAATTGATTTGATAATTGTTATTTTTTATTGATTTCCATGAGATTTTTATCTAGTTTAATTATTGTATGATATCATGGAAACTAGTTTGTTTCATTGTTTTTCAAATTTTTTTTGTAAATTTTACAGAATAGATTGCCATTGATAAAAATAACATTTTTTATCGTTCACTTTAATTTATCTAAAAGTTTTGGATTTATTCTTTTGCTTCCAAGTTATTCAGATCCTTAAATTAAATGTGAATGCTTTTCCTTTTTTCCACATCTTCCTCCGGTGGAATATTCTTCTATTTTGTGATCTCCTTTTTCTTTTCTTTCTTTAATATTTCTTTAATAACCTTGCGAGTTAAATCTTGATAGCCATGCTGGATAAATATATCCCTCCAGTTAACTAGTTAACTCTTAGATCTCGTTTCAGAGACATCGCGATCATTTCATGATTGATTGAGAAAGAAAGAAGAATTTGATATTTAAATACATGGTCAACTGGACCATCGCTATATCTCTTTCCTAATAAAATTAAGGGAATTTTTAATTAAAAAAAAAAAAAAAATGCGACAACTATCCCACTTCTTTTATCTAAAAAGGACAGCCTCGGTCAAATATTTTAGACCTGTAAGCTGTAAACTCCATAAACTCTAAACAAAGCGTTCTTTATTAAAAGGAAAACGCCATTACACCTTCCTTTATAGCTCTCTTGTCAAATAATTTTTCACTCTCTGTCACGTATACCACGATATAAAATCTTCAAAATTGAATAATTTGAAGATACGATTTGCATAGATTCACCTTCCGTCAGACATTTCTTCCATCTTCTTCCAGCAACTCTCGTTTCCAGCAACTTCGCTCGTTTTCGACACAAAAGAGGCTTCGCGGCCAAGAAATATTTGACAAATCAGCAGTGGAACCGACGGCTGAGAAATCAGTCGGATTGGAGAGGCCGATTTTCGAGCCCGCTTCTCGAGATTCCTTCACGTTTTATCTAATCGCCGATTCAGCACGTGTCAACGATTCTTCCCGATCATCAACTTTCAGCCTGACAAACAGCTGATCATATCATGCTTCGCGCCAATATCGAGTGCAACTTATTCACCTTTTATATTACACAAGTCACCTCTCTCCTTTTCTTCTTTTCTTTTCTTTTCCTTCTTTCAACGTCCATGCGTCTATCTCGCTCTCTCCCTCCTCTCTTCCGGCTCGCAAGGTCGATCTTTCACGTGTTCCGTTCTCGTGATCTCGAGATTCTTGAGAAGGACGAAGAATTTCCCTCTTCTTGTCGCTTCCTTTCCTTTGTCGAGATTATAATTCGAATCATAGTTTAAGAAGATTATTGTAACTGGTTTGTATCCTATCCCGTTTAAAAATGTAGGCTGGATGGTAATTTATTACGAGATTACTTACGCCATAGATGTAAAGTGAAATACATACTGTAACAATAAATATAGGATCACGTATTATTCAATGCTTTGTCTCTTAAAGTTTTAAGATTTTTGTTTAAAAGTATTTAACATCTGTGCGATTTGGTTAAAATTTCATTTTCACCTTTCATGTCTCGAAATCCTCTTGTAATCCTTTTCTAATAATGATTTCTTTAATTTTACTTCAACCGTTTCAACTTGGTTTTTTCCATTCTGAATAACTTGAAAAAATTAGAAAAAAAAAGAAAAAAGAAATCAGACGGTAGTTGCTTCAGTAATTTTCCGATTTATCAACTTATATCAATTTTGACGATCAATTGATATATAATTAACATATCATTTTTATTTTAACCCAATTTAAATATATTTCACGAATACATCTATATTCGATACAAAATTACCAATATTTCCATACAATACGCATAAATTGTTCCAATCCTCCCAATAGAATTGATCACAGTTTGAAAAAAAAAGAAAAAAATGACAAACTTTAAAATAAAAATAACATCCTTGCGTTACATCTAACGTTCTTTCTTCGTTCGCGGGTGTTCAAATTATCCCCAATAAAACCGAACCATTCCAACCAATAGTATTTCACCGTTTATATAGGAAGTTCGATGAAGAGGAACACAGTTCGCACTTTGTCACGTATCGTAACTGATAATAATCTCTAAACTCTGTCTGTCGTGGAATAAAGTAAGTGTGCGAGTTGTTAGAGTTGTTGGAGACGTTATATAGCTATTCCAGAGCTATAACGCAGAGCCTCCTAGAGAAGATGAAAATTGCTTGGCTCACAACTTTCTCTCAACCCTCCTCTCCCTCCCTCCTCCCATATATCTTGGCCCCTTGAGAATATAACGGGGGACTTCGTCCCCTTTTTTTTTTTTCTTTTTTTTTCTTTTCTTCTTTCATATCGATATTTAACAGTGGCAGTTAAACGCGTCGCGGATCATCAACCCTCGAACAGATCATCATCTGTGGATGGATCATCATCACCCCTCGTATTTACCGACGATGGGATTTCCCCATCGTGAATTATATGGGGAGGGGGAGGGGGTTCGCGTGGGAAAATTGTGAATGCCGCAAATCAATTTGCGGGGAGAGGGGGAGGGGGGTGTTGCGCGAGTTGAGATTCGAGGGTGAAGCGAAGATTAATTATAATGTTAATTATAATGTTTTCATTAGCAGTAGGATTAGAGAAAACTCCGTTGTAACGGAGTGAGAATTTTTTTGTGAATTTATAATATATTGAATTTGAATATTTGTAAGATATTACAAGGGGGAGAATAATATTATGCGTATTATAATTTCGTATTATGGCATCCTTTCGTAAGATTATTTATTATTTATTTTAGAATCGATATAATGCGAAATTAATTAGCAGGGATGAAAATTAATATATATATATATATATATATATATATATATATATATATATTGTAGATTATACCATTTAGAAAGAGAATATTATATTTCTTCACATTTTATAAATATAAATTGTTTCCTAAATAATATTTACAATATATATTATAATATATATTATAGTCTTTTTAAATACTTAATTATTAAAGATCGTTTATATGTGAAATGATTGAAAGTTAAACAATTAAATGATGGATACAATGAAATATATATAGAATCCAGGAATTAGGAAGTAGATTTCTATAAGTATTTACTTAAAAGTAAATTTAACTATAAAAATAAAATATAAAATATAAAATATAAATATAAATTTCGAATGATAAAAATAACTTGTGAATTAATTATTTAATTTATAATTTTTTTTAAGACTATGTGATAATAAATTCCTGTATTTAATAATAATTTATTTTATTATATATTTTTGAATACTATGTTTGAATACTATGTTTTAGGAATGTTTTAAATTTCATTTCTAATTCATTTGTTGTTGAACCAAGTTTCCTTTATTTAAATTCTATCATTATTCCTATTATTAAAATATTCGCATTATATATCAGAATAGATTATTCTTACATTTCTTCATTTTCTTATATTCAAAAGGAGTGATTGTGTTAAAAGAAAAATGAAACTCAAGAGCAAGTATAAACAAGAAGAACAAATAGTGGGAAAAAGATAGAAATAAATTCAAAATTAAGTAATCAGCACCATCTCTGGAATGCCGCAAATGAAACATAAATGTAAACAAAGAGAATAAGTGAAAAAAAGATAAAAATAAAATAAGAATTGATTATCAGTGTCATCTTTCAAATATCAATGATACTTTTTAAATATCAAAAATTCTCAAGAGATAGCACTGATACTTAATTCTAATTTTACCTTATCCTATTTTTGAAGAAGTATCATTTATTTTCGAGAGATGACGCTGATTTTCAATTCTTACTTATCCTGCTTCTGAAGAGATATCATTGATATTTGAGAGATAGCGTTAACAATCAATTCTTGTTATCTTTATCCTTTTTCTATTTATTTTTCTTGTCTGCATTTGTATTTCATTTGAGACACTCCAAACATGCTGTTGATTTCTTCTCTGTCTTTTTCCCACTATTTCTTCTCCTTATCTATATCTATTCTGCAAAATTTATCAATCAATAGACAACTTCGATATCTGATTAATAATTGACCAGTGAAAAAAAAAAGCAAGGAACACATATCTATATGATTTTAATAATTATATACCAGTAATACATATAAATAAATTTAGTTTTAATAGTATTATACTTGGATCTTGGATAAAAGATTTTTAAAAAATCTCATAAATTGATATTATTTTTATTGAATTGTATAATAGCTATGACCAATATTAATAAAAAGTATAAGCATAATTTTTAATTCATAATAATTCAATTTAATTCATAAATCATTCAACTCATTTATGAATCTATCATTTATTCGTATAATAATAAAAATAATAAAAATTCGTAAACACTAAAAAGATTTTTAAATACAAATTAATATAATACATATATACATATAATACATGGAATAATATTTTTGAAAGGATGTATTGAAGAAATTATTTTTAAAATCTATTAACTTTATCAACTTTTTGTAATTGAATTAAATATAATTTCCATGCTTACTGTCACAGATGAAATAAGTCTTATACTTCTTCAATGATAAAGTCACGGATTAGATATAAGAGTTTTATATCTAATCTGTGTCTTCGTTTCACTTTTATCAATGCAAATTTAAATTGTTTAATAAATAAGCAATTAACTTAATAAATAAGTTCAATTGATATATATATATACTGATTTTTATGTTTTGATCACTGGAATCAATCCTTTGATCCAAAGATATTCCATAGATATATTAATATCTTGTATACGTAACATACGTAACAGCTAAAAGATCAATGGATTCTTTTAATTGGATGAATAAAATCATAATGTCGATCAAAATTACCCGTAAAATATTTCACTTTATTTACTCATAATTTTTGATTCCTGATATTGAAATACTGAATTCGAATCTATTTGTTAAATTCTATCAAAAAATATAAAAAAATATTCAAATATTTGATTTGAAAAATTAAAATTTAACCAAATTTTATATTTTAAGTTCATATGATGCTATCAATAGAGGGCGATACAAATTTTATAAAAATATAAGCTCAAAGTAAATAAATAATCGTCAAAAGTGCTTTATTTTTAAATTATATTGTTTAATGTTTCTCATGTTTTTGTACAAAGTGATAAATCGCCATTTATAGAATAATTTGTGAAACTACCTATCGCTATGAAAATCTTTTTATTAAATGATATAGTTGAACACAGATAAAATGGTTGTTTTAAAATAATCTGGAAAACTAATGAATAAACATGTTTAACGTATATAATTAAATAAAAAATTGCATAGAATTGATAATAAATAATATTAATTTAAATTTTAAAATAAATACACAATCTGTGTATGTATGTGCAAGATGATTTTAATATACCAATAATATAACCTAAATTCAGTTCGATGATTTATTGTTTTACATCGTATCATCTTCAAAGTTAAAATAATTACAATATACGCATAATATGAATTATAATAAAAATAAGTGTAGAAATGTAGTAACAATTTTATAAATATTTCAAATAAAATAATTTAAAAATACATTTCATAGTGTAATTATGACGCGCAAGTGTGTACTGTGTAAGGAAACCAATTACAGAAACACTTATAGCTTTTTCTCAGCACCAAAAGATCCTGAAACCCGTAAAAAATGGCAAAATGCCATAGCCATTGAAAATTATGCTGTTACCGACGATACATATGTTTGTAGTAAACATTTTCACAAAGATGATATTATCACACATTGGGTTAGTGGTGTACCTCCACATGTTGTAACTGTAAGTTTAACTATTTTGTATTTATCATATATCAATACTGTTATTCTTTTTACTGCATAATTCTATTATTTTGTAGATTAAATATAAGAAATGCAGATTAAGACCAGGAGCTGTACCAGAAAGGAATTATCATTCTGAAGATGTCCAAGAAAATTATGATGATTCTCAGAGTAATATTGATAAATTTGATAAAATAGATACAATAGAAGAAAAAAAACCAGATTTTCTTATACCTAGAACTGAAGAAGAATTACAAATAAATAATGATGAGAATCAGTTTTCTTGTGATTTTAATGATTATATCCATAATTCTAAAAGAAATTCCTTAAATAAAATGGAATTGATGGAAAATAGTCCAAATGTAAATAATGCATCTTACAATGGATCTAAAATTAAAGAATCTTTGAAACAAAATAAAACAACAAACTTAATGGAAAACTGTATCATTTCTGAAACAAATTTGATGGAAGGCGCAAATTTTGAAGATAAAAGAAAAAACCAAAGTCAAATATCTAAAGGAGATTCCTATTTCAAGATACAGAAAAAAAGTTCAGAGTCTTCCTCCAAAAATTATATTTCTGAAGAACATGAAATAATAGAATGGAAACACAAAACAGTGAAAAAAGATACATCATCTAAAGAGAAATCACCAGATAATTTTAAAACGGAGAATGTATATAAGATGTATATAGAAAATCAAATAGTACACAATTTAAATTATAATCAGTTAGATGAACATTATTCTATGTGTAATGAAATTGATGAAAATGAAATGTTATTTGAAGATTTACTTGAAATATGTACTGAAATATTATTACCACGTGGATGGTCATGTTTAGTAACTTCAAAAGGTCATACAACAACAATAGTATATTTATATATGGGAATGACAAAAAGTGGTATGCCTTTCACAGAAAAGCAAGTATTTATAAAGAGTGATATGATGTTGCATTGTGTTGTTATAAATAAAGAAATTAATCCACTTATTCACAATCTTATAAGAGAAGGAAAACATTTAAAAGTACAGAATTTATCAGATATAGAAGAACTTATTGATGAATTTGATCGAAGAACTGTTTGTCAAGGTATTTATATTTCTTTTTCTTTTTTCTTTGATTTATATTTATAATATAATAAATATATCTTTTATATTTTAAATTAGGTATATATAATTTCGGAAGATTACAAGATATTAATCGTATCATAGTTGCTTATAAAGATGGTATAAAATGGAGACACATTTTATGTCCATTAATAGTGAATAACGATTCATCAAGATGCACAAGATGCATTTCATTGTCTCGTACATTACAGCATAAATCAAAAAATCTTGTATTTCCTCACAATTCTTCAATATTTAAAAACCAGCATCAGAAAATACATTCAGTACGTCATAAATACAAACATACAAGGAAACAAGGTCATGGATATGAATTTATAAAAGTATTCAAATAATAATTTTAAATAAAAATTTTTAAAAAATACAATTTTTAATTACATTCTCTACCTTAATTACTTGTGAAGAACATTATATAGAACATTATATAGAATTATAAATTGTTTTGAAAATATATGTAAAATTATTATAAAAATGTTGTTTGTTTCTTTAATTTGAATAATAGTCACTTTACATTTTAATATTACTTTACATCATTCTATAAATTTTATTTAATTTAATTATATAATTAATTAACATTAAACAACTTTTTCACTTACGAAATTTAGGTCTATCTTCATATTTAATTTTATTGTTCTTCGTATTTTTTAAACGTTCCTAAAATATTTATTAAATATATAAAAATTTACACATTTATTCAATATTTAATTAATTATTATAAAAAAAAACAATGTAAATAAATTTAATTTTTTTTTACGAAAAATTTTTCTTACCATAGACCATTCTATCCTTAATTGTTCTAACATTTTTGGCGTTAAAAGACCTCGAGATATTAACCTATTACTTAATTTTTCTTTTGATTGGTTTATATAGTTATCTATATATAAAACATAATTGTAAAAATATAAAGAATAAACTTAATATATAATAGTTTTTAATAATCAATAAATTACCATTTAATGTTTCAGAATTTTCAAATGATTGTTGTTGCTCATTATTTTCCAAAGCACCTATTTAATAAAATTAAATAACATTATTTGACCTGTTTATTTTTAAACAAAAAAATTAATTCAATATCAGATACCCGTTTTCGACTTTTGAAATAATCTTGTTATTTTTTTAATTCCCTTCTCAATAATTTTGTCTAATTCATGTTGCAATTTCCTAACTGAATCTCCATCAGGAAATAAATTTGATATCCGGTAACTGTATTATAATATAAATTGTATTACAATTTAATTTTTTAAAATAATTATAAAAAATAATAAAATTATATTCTTACCTTAACCAAAGATAAACATCTAGGGTATCAAATATACCTTCTAAACGTAAAAGCTCAATAAGATTCGATGGTATTTCGGGAGGCCATTGAATTTGCTGGCATAACCATAAAATAGTTACTGGCTCATTTTTACTACATTGTCGAGCATACTAAATAAAAAATATATATCTTATAATCTTTTTATAATTTTTAAAAGTTTTATAATCTTGTTATAATTTTAATCTATACCTTTAGAAACATACTGCATGTTAAAGGTATTTTTCTATTAACTGGTGCACAACAAAATAAATATCGCGTAGAAAGAGGCAAAGGTATATGTTGTATCATATCAGCAAGAAATTTAAAATCATCTAAATTACATATAAAATATAAAGAATTGTCAACTTCAGACAATGCAATAAAAATATTCTGAAAAAAGAAATATTTTAAAATTATAATAAATTATAAATTAATTATATTCAAATATTACAATGAGATTTGATAATGGTGCATTTGGTAAATAATAAGAATATAATTCTATTTGATCTGCAGTTGGATGAAGTCCAGCTTTTTGAATATCTTGCGGAGTTTGTGCTAATAAATTTTTTAATAAAGACAAATCTTCAGGTTTGTAAGTTGTTACAAATCCCTGTAACATAGAAACTTAATAATAAAATTATACTTTTTATATTATTATATTTTATTTATTTTTATTCATTTAAATCTGATTATAAATTACTTTAGACCATTGTGTTCCATAACGTCCAGCACGACCTGCTATTTGTAATGCAGATGATACTGAAATTGTATCAATATCTATTTCTCCTTTTTCATTTATAGTTGGTTGCATTAAACTATAAAATATAATTCTGCGAATATGTCTGAAAAAATATCAATATTTTTTAATATAATTCTAATGTAATATAATTCTATAATATCTTGTTAGATATTATAGAAAAATTGAAATTTTTAATTATAATCTTACAAATTAAGACCCATTCCTATTGCATTAGTAGCTACTAATATATTACAAGGATCTTGAGGGTTATTAAATCTTGTAGCTTGCGCTAATTTTGTGCCTGGTGGTAAACTACCATATATTACAGCTACTTTATGTCCCATTTTTTCAATAGCATTTGAAACAGTGAATATTTCGTTTCTACTAAAACAAACAATACAATCTCCTGGTTGAATATTTTTTAGAGAATAAAGTGCTGAATTTTCTATTTCAAGTGGAGTCAATCGTTTATATTCCTTTATTTCTACTGATTCACCTGTTGTTAAGCATATCGATTGTATCTATAACAAAAATGTTGTAAAAATTTTAAAAATAAATAATATTTTAATATTATTATAATCATTTATAAAATAAAATTATGAAACAAACTATGGGTACAGCAGCAGATTCACCACATAAATGTATTTCATTTGCAGCAAGACCAAGAAGAGCTCTTGTCCATGCCCAACCTCTAGTTGGATCACGTATTAATTGAATTTCATCAATTACTGCTACTTCATCTGTAAAAATTATTTATTTAATTTACAATAATTTATTTGATAAAAATTATATGAAGCAATAAAATACATTACATAAAAAATTATAAATCAAATTTACTTACAAACATTTTGTATATTTGTCATTTCTACAGAACATGAAATATGATTAGCAGGACATGTTACATCTTTTGCATATCTATGTTCTTCTCCTGTTATTAAATCACAAGGTGTACCCTAAAATTATTTATATTTATTAAAATAATATTATAATATTAAAATAATATTTATTAGAATAAAAGTAATTAAATGATATTTTTTATACTAACCATAGAATTACATTTATTAAAAACTTCACTAGCTAATAATTTTAATGGTCCACAATAGACACCACTTTTTGCTGACATAAATCTTTGTAAAGCATGATAGGTTTTACCACTATTTGTAGGTCCAACATGAAATATAATTTTTCTCTTTTTAGATCGTGCTATAGGATACCTAAGAATAATAATAATTAAATTTAACTTATACATATTTAAAGTTTAATAATATATTATTATAAGTATTACCATTTAGATGGATTTCGTAAATCACTGATTTTTTTCAATTCATCTAAACATTCAATATGTGGATACATTTTTTTTACATAATCCAAAAAATAAGGATATATATCTAAAATATTTCCTGCACCATTCATAATATCACTTAAAACAATATGAAGATCTGTAGGTAAATTATCGGATTCTATACAATGTTTTCGAAAATTTGCCATAGCTGAGGTAAAAATTAACTCTACAAATAATTAGATAATTAAGAAAAAAATATATAAAATTAAGAAAATTAATCAAGATATAATTAATAAAAATTACCATCTAATCCATATTTTATAGTTAATTCTTTAATTTCTTCCTTCCTTGCAAAATCACATAAAATTTGTATAATTTTACGTTTATTTAAATTACCAGTTAATTCAATACCAATTGCATTATCTGAATTTTCTTTTACAGGAACTGGTTTAAATAAAGAATTTATAGATTCTTTAACATTTAAATTGTTATTTTGTTTTCTTATTATATTTTGTCTAAATTTACTTCTAGAACATAATTGTCTAAAAATCATATACATTTATTAGATAAGTTAATATAAATTAATATAATTTAAAATTTTTGTAAATGCTATAACAATTACAAATGTAACAAGAAAAAAAATATACACCTCAAAAGTGAAGACACAATAAAATTATTTCGTGTTTTTAATTGTTCTGTAACAATAAACATAATTGATATCATTGTTAAAACTAATTTTATTTATTTTCATATTCTATAATTATTTTTTATATAAAGAACTTAAACCTCGTGTCAAAAAGGTTAAAATATGTGGCGACATCTTTGTTATTGAAATGAAATGATAATGTATATATAGTAGTATAGTCAATGTTAAATTTTTCATTTTAGTTTATTAATAGTGTTAATTATTAATAATGTTAATTATTCTCAAAAATTATATATTTTTTTATATAATTGTAACAATAAGAGTAAAAATATAATTTAAAAAATTTTAATAAAATTTCAATATTAATTTTTCTAACTTTAAACAATAGATTTTAATTTAGAATTCTATTAAATTAACATTTATTTTCATAGATTTAGAATATATAGTTAAAATTCTTTAAAATTTTATATAATTTTTTAGATTTTTAAATAAGATTTATAATTTTTTATATTATATTTAAATCATCATGTCAATTTATTCAACACAGTTAATAATTTTTGTTTTTACCAATAATTGTAATAATTTATTATATATATATATAAAAATTTAATAAACTACATATTAATTTAGCAGAAAATATTTTGTAAAAAATTATACATACATGTTTCATTGTTTTAGCATAGATTTTATTTTTTTCTTGTAATAATTATAATAATACATTTAGTGTGCAACAGTTGTCATACTTGAAATAGTTTTCTTTCTTTTATTTATAATTACTTTCTTTTATTTATTAAAATGAATTTTATTTGTATATTATTTACATTCTGAAAAATTCAAAAATTCTAAAAAATAATTTTCAAAATTATAAATTGTCTTAATACTAACCAAAATTTTTATTTTGAAATAAATTGATATAATTTTATTAAAAAGTTTAACATAGTTTAAAATAAAATTTAAGTTTAAGTTTAAAATAAAATTTTAAAAAATAAAAATACAATTTTATATTTATATTTATTATATATATAATTTATTATTCATTTATATAAATATATATATATAATGATACAATTTTATAAAAAAAATTGTATTATATGAATTTATATCTTTTAATAGAATTTTATTCTTATAAATATAATTTTTAAGTATTATTTGAATGTAAGTCTTATGTATTATTGTCAAAATTTTTATATTTGAGAATGGTTATTCTTTCTTTTGTTTCTTTCTTCAGATCAATCATCTGTCATTAAAGATATTATTTTGGAAAGGTTAATTCTTTCTTAAAATTTATTTATTTTTTATAAATTTTTCGTAACAAATTTTAAATATAAAGAATATGCGTAAGTCAAAATAATATCTATTTACTATTTTATTATATCTTTGAGTGAATAGAAAAAGTAAAATTTTTACAGATCAAACAAGTGTAAAATGTAATGTAAAATTATGTTCGAACAATGATATTCCACCATCGTCAGTAATTCGCACTTGCCTTGGTCCATCCTTGGCACAAGTATTTTTTGACTATACTCATCATGATACATTAAAATTATTAGATGTACTAATAACATCAAAAACATCAAAACCATGTTTTTCAATTTCTCCCGAGGATCAAATGACCAAAAATGATGTACCACCAACAGATCATCAAATCATAAAAGCATTTGTACATCAAAATATATTAGGTAATATTATTAAATATATGCGACGTAATTCGAATAAAAATAGTAATTTAAATATATTTTAAATAAAATTAATAGAGTTAGGTGAAGCTCTCTTAGAAAATTTAAAAAAGGAAGTTGAAGAAAATTTAAGGGAAAAAGTAGAAAGGCAATCGCGAGAGAAGTTTTATTTATATCAAGCAAAAAAAAGGCGAGAAGCCGATCTGCAAACACAACAATTGCATGAAAAATATCAGAATTTCCTTGAATCTGTTCGAGTCAATTTACAAAAACAGCTCGAAGTAATAATTTTCATTACTTTTTATATATTTTTCATAAAATTTCACATGAATTTATTGTTTTTTAAATGAGTATTTTTCAATATTTGTTATAAATATATAACTATCTATATACTAAGTATAAGAAAAAAAAATAGAATTTAATTAATATATTGTTATAATTTAATTAATATTCATATTTCAACAAAAAATAACTTAATAATATTTTATTTAAATTTGAAATAATGTTTCAATTGATCATATATATATACATAAAATAATCATATACATAATCATATTAATCATAATCATATACATAAAATGTTTTCAAAAATCTTTTTTATTTTTTTTCTTTTTTTGTAAAATCTAATAAGCTGATGTGTTTTTATCGTATAGATAAATAATGATATGAATGATATGTTAACAATATTAAAAAAAATTTAAGATTTCGTGACTAATTTAATATAATTGAATTTATTACAAATAATTTTTTTTTAATTTCATGATATTAATTTTACATTTATAATTAAAGTCTTATACAAACAAAAAATTTCATGTAATGAAAAATTTTATTTTAAAAACGTTTAATATACGATTATATAACTTTGTTTTTCTTCAAGATTGTTCTATATGAGAATCGTTATCTAATTGAAATACTGCCTTATGAAAAAAAATATATATATATATATAATATTTAATTCGAAAAAAAATTAACGATATAAAAAATCTTTTCAATTTTTATAAATAATTCGAATAAAAATTAAAAACAGATAATTGAATGAGATTCTATTGAAAAAATATATACGAAAATAAGAAAATATATGTATATATATTTATATTCATATAATATAAAGAATAATTCATATAAAGTATTAAAAAATCATTTTTTATAAATTTTCTTTTTTTTTTAATTAAATTTTTTTTAATTTGTCTTTTGATATAAATTGATAATAAATGATTAGTATCAAATTTTTGTAAGAAAACTAATAAGATAAAAAATTTTTCTATACGAGTATTTAAAAATTAAAATTACATAATTACATTTTAAACATGTAATGAAATAATATAAAATATTCCGATTTTTTCGCATTCGTGTATAAATTTTTACTACAAATTCTTAGCTTATAATAAAAGTAAAAAAAAATAATTTAAGTAATTTTAATATTTTAATGAGCATTATTTTATTTGATGAGAATTGTTCGAATAACAAAAAATTAATACCATTTTCTATTTAAAAAATCTAAGATAGCTTTCTATCTTTCGTTCTAACAATGATTTATGCTAAAAAAAAAAATTTGTTGTTTATCAAAAGATCCCCTATCATTATTTCTTCATTTAATTTGAAAAAATAAAAGAAATTGATATCTTTATTAATTTTTGAGAAAATATTTTATAAGATATAAAAGCTTATATATTTATATATAATACTAATAAAACAAAAGATAAGCTATAACTTATAAAAAAAAAAGATAATTATTTTTCTTAGAAAGAATGGTTTAAAGCAGCTGAAGAATGTGCCAAGAATACTCAAAAAGCAATTATACAAGAACGGATGAATATAACACAGGAAATGATACGAAAGATGCGCGTAGAAATCACTCATATTACACAATCATTATATAATGATTTTGAAAAATTATTTTGTGCTAAAAGGGATACTATAATCGCTGATTTCAATCAAATCATGAGGTTTATATCTGCATATTCGTAAATGATGCATTTATATAATTAATTTGAATTAAAATTCACACAGGAAGAGACATATTAAATTTAAAAACGAAATGCAAGAATTAAAAGAAAAGGCGAATAGAGATATGTATATTCAAAAACGTCAATTTGAAATGCAAAGTGTCACAGATATAATTTATGTTCTTTGCTTAGAGCGAGTGCGAAGTAATAGAGAAAAACATGCCATACATAAATACTTCGAAGTAATAAAATTATTCAAATTTTATTAATTATTTAAAAAAAATATTTTATAAAAAATTATATATTAATGCAGGAAAAAATTGATGAATTTTATGAATTAATAATCCATTTGAGAGATATAATTAATATTATGAAAGAAGAAATTATTAATTGTCATACAAATAAGAAATTGTTAGAGGAAAAACTCTATAATGTTACTAAACATTTTCAAAAATTCATTAATTTCATTTTTCATGCTATACCAGGACAAGCAGATTATTTATTACCACCAGAATTACAACATTTGATTAATTTAGACATAGATAAAGAAGATAAAAAGAATAATAGAATAATAGAAGAAGATAAATAGAATAACTTAGAAAAATATAAAATTAAATATATAATATGTGAAAGTATTTCTCTTTAAAATATTATAATGTAAAATATTAAAATGTTATAAAATGTTATAAAATATAAAAGAAAAAAAATTATTCTTATTTGTAATATTTCAATGTGAAAAACATATAATTGTTTAGCGAAATATCTTTATTGTTGAAATTGTATTAAATGTAAAGTATCGTTAATTAAACATAACTTATTTTTAAAAACAAAAAAATATGAATGTAAAAGATTTATTATTATATAAAATATATGCTAATAAATGATATCAAAAATAAAAACACAAAATTTTTACAATATTAATATTTTTATATAATAAATTTATGTATAATATTAATATAATAAAAAAATTTTTTATTATTTATAAAATAATATAAATCGAAAAATAAAAATTAACGAATTATATAATAAATTTATTTATAAAATTTTTACTGGTCATCATAATTTTTATTATTTAAAAAAGATAGCTGATAAATAATTTTTATAAAACTTTAATAAAAAATATACCTGATTGAAATTTTTATTTAATACTGATGAAAATTTTATTTAATAAATATATTTATATTTATAATTAATTAATTTCATCGCATACAAATGTTAATCTTCTTGAAGGACGATACCATTCTGGATCTTTATGAAGACTTGATATTTTTGGATGATAAAATTCACGCATCATAACAAATGTGTGTGAAACTTTACTTCGTGGAATTGGTGGATAATCTGATAGATGCCATCCATATATCCAATTTGTACATTCCGGATAGTAATAACGACTTTCTGGAAGATCTTTTAATCTAAAATAATTAATGAAAATATTAGTAAAAAATATTGGTATATTCTTCAATAAAAAAAGTTGAAATCAAAAATAATATAAAGGAAGAAATATAACAGATTTTTTTATTGAAATCTTTTTTTCTTTTACTACAAAATATTAATATATGCAAAACCTTTTATAAGTATAATTTTCATTGGTGATAAAGCTTGGAGCGTCTTCAAATAACATGGCTCTCGTTTGTGGATCAATTGGTTTCATTATATTCATATTGATAGAACCATCAGGTTCGAGAGGTCTCCAATTTGGTAAGGGTTTTAAATGTATCTATAAAATAAAAAATCTCATATAATTCTTGTTATAAAATTAGTATAGATATATGTAATATATTATTTACGATTATATACAATGCCTATGCTTGGTTTTTTCTCTGGTTCATATTTCGGCGGCAATTCAACTTTTGTTACTTTTTCTAAATGATCCAATAATTTCTGTTGGTTTTTCAAAAACCAGTTAATACGTGTGTTTTCCTCTTTTTTTATCATTTCAGTATGAAATGCTTGACAACGTGTATTACAGACTCCTTTGGTCGTCATGATTTAATTTTATTATGTGTTCAATAATTTATATAAAATTGTAATCAAAATTTGGATATAAGCCCACTGATTTAAAAAAAAATTACATTTATAAAGAATTTTCAACATAGCATAACTCTGAAATGAGAATATATGTTATCGCGATTTTCTAATGTTTTTTTATTAATTTAGTAGACAAAAATAATATTTTCATGACTCTTTTTATATTTTATTTACATTACAGAATCATTTTATTTACATTATTATTACATATAATACGTTTTATTGTATATCGTTCATTTATTTTTTCGTGCGCTAACATTATCAACTTATGCAATAATATATCAGTGGGAGCATTATTTTATATATAAGTTGATAAAAAAAATTTAATAAGCAAATATTAATTAAAATGAATAATTCTATTAATTTTTCAGGTAAATAGTCCATAAAAATCAATTGGTCATCATGATCTCTGCAAATATACATAAAATTTAATTTCGTAAATATTAATAAAAATTAGGCGCTAATATTATTTTTTATACTATGTAAGGTGAGTATTTATTTAAACAATTAAAAAAAATTAAATTTTGCGCGATTATTAAATTTTAAAGATTACTGCGAAATGCACATTTATTAAACACCGAACTAAATACTGTTTATTTATTCGGTGTATTGGCATTTTACATTATACATATAACATATACATGTATATTTACATGCATAGATTAATTTATATGCCAAATTTTATTATAAATTTTATTTTTTTGTTAAAAATCATATCTTCGCACCATAAAAATAATTTAAATATATATTTTTCTTCGTTTGAAAAAAAATTTATCAAAAGACATTTATAAAAAGATTATACATATATTTTTATGTATACAACAATTAATGACATGTTTTAAGGTGTCAAATAATATTATATCGGTAGCGATGAACAATAATAAATAAATATGGCGTGAAGTATGAGTTTTCATATGATATTACTCCCTCTTAAAGTCAACATCAAATGACTCAGTAATCACAGCCATAGGAAGCAATATTGTGATATAATGTTTAGATGAATTATTTATATTACACAGACTAAGGAGCAATTCTTAATTTGTACTTGTATAATCAAGGCGAATTGTACTTGTTGCACAATAAGATTGCCGTTTCTTTGCTTTATAATTTGTTTCTTCATACTGTACACACGCACGTAATATTAACTTATCTATACTGTTCTACAAGATAGTCTAAATTCTGTACCTTTTTATGCAGGACTTATCTAATGTTTCATTTCATGATTAATGAAGGTATTAGTAAATTTACATTTTATCTAAATTTAGATGAACCGCGTTATCATTTTATGATAATAAATTGAATACTAAAATTTTATATTTTTCATTCGAAGTATATAAGATTTTCAATTAAAAATTTTTAATTTCAAATTTTAAATGTATCATTTTAATTGTACTACACACACTGCTTCGCTAATCAATTTTTCCATGCATCCCACTGTTTGTTTTTTAATCTAAGTGTACAATAATGGTACAATATTAAATATACTAATTAAATTTATTATTCTAATTTACTATTCAAATAGAGCATATTTTTCAAATTTAATATTTTTAAAGATAATTATATTATTGTTTTATTTATGATTTAACCAATATAATTTTACTGTATTTAATTAAAATACTTTTCTTCTATACAAAATATGTGTATATCATTTTGATTCAAAATTACATGGCTCACTTTAATGAATAATTATTGTAACATTTAAATTTTTTTATCACGTATTTTATGAACGCCAAAAATACATTCGCACGAATAATTCATAAATTATTTTAACAAAAGTAATATAAACTATTTCATAAATAAATTGAACATAGTTTACATATAATTTAGCATGTTTGTTATATAATCTTTTTTAAATTTTCATAATGAATTTCTTGTTGATTAATATAAACGATATGGTAAATGATAGTGTGTTTAATAATACCGGATAACTATCATTTACACAACATTTATATTATATTATCCTTTATGAAATAATATTACTAATTAATAATTGTATTTCATTAATTTTTTAAAATAATACATTATTAATTATTTTGTTTAATAAAATATGATATTCAATAAAAGTTTCAAAGATTCTATAATATCTTTATAGTATGTTAAGAAAAACAAAATATCTTTTTATTATATAACAATTCCTTCCTTTTAGATTTTATATCAATTATAATAATGTTTTAATGGTTTGGTAAATATTTGTAAATTACTACTTGCTGTTTACTTCAATGTACTAGAAAATGCAGTCATTAGTTTGTAATTATACATTATTAAATAGTCATATATTAAAAAATAACTAAAGAAATTTTCTGATTCATTTTTTTTATGAGTTGAGCTTGCGTCCTGCACTTGGCTCAAAATGGATTTTCATTTATACATGTATTTCTTCATTACGAATTATTATATACATGTAATAATAGCGTAGATGAATTAACGAAATATTATTGATAAACTCTCCAAATACGAAAAAACGGATATTTTATCTACCATTCAATATAGTTCTTCATACAGTTCAAATGGTGTCGGTAAAGATTCAAAAATACTTAACTCGTTGTCACACCGAGTAACACTGAGATTGGAGCATTTTTATTGAGATATAAGCTCATATCTTGAAAAAGACTAGAAAGTGAAATCTAGAATTTGAACTTTGGTTCTGATTAATTTCACTCGAAGAATCATTATCAACTTCTGGTCCACGATATCCATCATCTTGTTTTTCTTGAAATATATATTTGAAAAACTCATATCTAAATAATTAATAAACAAAAATTATTATATTTAACATTTTAAATAATATTACATAGTATAATATAAAATAGAAAATATTATAAATTATTTATATCATAATTATTGCATTAATTTTTTTTATTAATCTATTTTAGATTTATAGACATATAATTAATTCTATATTTTATGTATCTATAATTAATATTTTTCTATTTTATAATATTAAATATAATTCTTATTAAAATTATTTTATATACTTACGTTGACCAACAAATAGTTGTGGCTGGCATTTGATAAAGAACACGGGCATTTAAACCACGGAAATAGCTAGATAAACCTCCATATCTATACACAATTCTTAAAGCATCTTTCATGCCTTGAGCTTGTACACCATTTTGTGTATTTAGAAGTGTTTTACAAACATCTAAAGGTGTTGTAACTGCAGCAGCAACAGCTCCTGCTAATGCACCTGTAATTTATTCATATGTTAAATTCAATATAAATAAGTTTTAAAATATAATATATTTTTTTTTTCAAAAAATATATATACCTGATACCATATGTGCTATTGGATTATAAATATGATTAGGATTTGTAATAATTTGTGCAACTTCGTAAGTAACAAAATGGATTGTTTGAAAAGGTATATTCATAGTCAATTGTGTCGTGTAACTTCTATAGAATGCATATGCACCTTCATTTTTATATATATTTCTTATACATGTCATAACATTTTGATAAGGAGAATTATACATTTGTAATCGCTGTTTAACCACTGGAATAAGATAATTATTTTCTTCATTGGAAAAAATTCTAAAAATTATTAACCACATTTAGCTGATTAAGTTTCCATAAAAAAACATATTTAGCATGTTTTGGAAATATTCTGACATAATATATGAAAATTACATGATAAATTAATAATTTATTTATTTGCTAATAAATTTAAAATGTTTTACCTTCTGCTGGATTCATTATACCATCATGAAGAAGTGTTGCCACAAAACCAGCAATTGCATAAGGAGCTACATTCAATTCAGAATATGTTCTTGAATTCAAAAATTTATTTTTAATAAACTCATAACATGAAAAATACAATGCATGTGCAGGACCAGCTCCTACAACCATTGCACTCATACCACGAATTGGTCTCAAAAAACCTTCTTGTTGTACCATTCTCCTTAGAACAGTTCTTACTCCACCTCTTACACCTGCATTTGGTGTTAATGCTTGCATTCTTGTCTAAATAATATAAATAAAATATAAAATACATATAGATATAAATTTATTTATTTAAAATTTTATTTATTAAATTTTACACTTTCCAAATGTCATATTTTATTACTAATTTAAAGTATTGATTACACATTTAAATATTAATTAATTATAATTTAAAATAAAGATTATACATATAAGAATATATGATTTAGAATGCAATAATAAAAAAGTTAAAATTATTTAACTTTTATTAAATATTTATTAGATTGAGAAATCTTTATTACTCTTTTAAAATTTTAATTGATATGATGAGAAAACATATAGAAATACTAAAATAAATAAAATCATGATTTGTAATTATTTAAAAATATAATTATTTTTAATTAAATATTTATTAATAATCTCACTAAATATATTATATTACAATAAGAAATATATAAATAAATACATAATATTTTAAAAATAATATAAAGAAAATATAAAACATTAAATTAAATTTAAAATTTGTACTTTTATGATATATTGTTTATATAATATAAATTTTTATGTTATTTTATATTTACATTTCATTGCAAGTATATTTTCTAAGTAATTGTGAAAGTAATTGCTAATATAGATTGTAGGTTGAAAAGAAAACCAAAAATAGAACCTACTGTAACTAAGAAATGTGTTATATAATGAATGTTTAAAACTCATGTTCAGTTTAATTATTTTACATGTTAAAATTATTTACAATTAAACTTTACTTTTTTAATTAATAATAATTATAAAATTACAAATATAATATTTAAGTATTGTGTATACTTTACAAAATATAATATATATAAATATGACATAATAAATATATCAAATACTAAAATAATATATATACAATTAATAAATAAAATTATATAAAATAAATATCTAAAATCAAGTTTATAAGAAGATAAGTAGAATTTTATTCATATATTTTAATAATAAAAAGGGATTATAAGAAATGTTTACATATTTATAAATTAATTAAAAACAATTAAATAGAGATTAGAAAGTTTATTTTTTATTACATAAAATCTTTTTTATTTATTATTATCAGTTAACACAATTCCATTATTATTTAATTATGAATAGTTAAATTTACATTAACAACAATATTTTCTCAGATAATAATAAATTATATATTTATCACTGCAATACGTATTGAAATATAATAAACTATTATTACAAAATATTAATATTAAATTATTTGATAACTAATACAATCATTTGTAAATTCTAAAAATTAATACCTGGAAGTAATTACGAAATTATATTGCTTAAACTGATTGCACAATAAATTTATAATTATTTAAATTAAGATACAAAACACGAAATTATGGTTGAATATTAATATTATATTATATTTTACGAATATTTGCAATTCTTGAAAATTTAAGTACTTTTCTATTTATTTAAGATTACATCGACGAGATCATATATGACAAACCTGATTTCCAGATTTGAATGAGGAAAAAGATAAAATTCAAAGAACTATCTTTGAATATCACATTTTATTATTCAAAGATTGTGCGACTTGCAATGTCATGGTATTAAATGTCATGATGATGTTAGAATATGACGGAAATTAAATTCCGTGAAATAATAGTTGAGGTTATGTAAAGTATCTTAGAAAAAATATACAAGAAATAAAGTTATTACCTTAACACTGTCAAGTGGATACATAACACAATGTTCCATAATTCCGGCAAATGCACCTGCTGTCATGTGTACAGCCACAGATGATGTAGGTAAAGTCTCATAAATTTCAGTATTCATATTTCCTGAAGATGCTTTAACGTAATTTTCAATTCGCAGCTTTAAAATGCCGCAATTTTTATATGCACTCTTTTGAAGTAGACAACGCGCATTCGGCAATAATTGATGCCGATTTATCGTTTATGTAGCAACATTTGCTTTGTAATCGCCGAAACATTCATTCAAAAGGATATGAGGATAACGTTCGTTCTTTCGAAATAATGAGATGTAATCGTATTCGTTGATCGTGTCTTAATGGAACGTATTGGAGTTGAAAAGCCTGCTACTCACGATAATAGTAAATTTACAATGTATAGTCCTCTCCTGGTATTCACGCCACATATAAGTTATTTTATTTTCTTACACTACTTGCTTAAAATATGGGGATACATGGCGTTTGCATTTAATTGTTTATTTGAATCGTTACGGAACTCGATACATACTGGCATTCTTCACGATACGGTTACGGGTCGTCGTCATACATTCGTTTGGTGAGGTTAGATGTACGCGCACGTGTCACGCATGCGTCGTATTCAACCACGTGGTTGGTGCGTATAATATCTACGCAGTAGTAGCTTAATAAATATATAATATAATGTATAAGACATGCTTTATATGTATATAAAGCATACAATAATGCATCCATTAATCCCTCTCATAAATGGAGATGGGTCGTTGAATTTAAAATCACAGAATGGATCTTTCTAATATAATTTTTTAGAATTTTTCTTATTTTTTTTTTAAATATACTAATAAAAACTACATTAGCTTTTAATTATTTTATTTTAATGTACTTAATTACAATTTGTAAATTTTTTCATTAATTGTAAAATATAAATAATAAATCGATATATATGTTTATGGTAAATATTTATGGTATGTTTATGATATTAATGTTTTTTAATCATATACATAAAAAATATTTTTATTTGGATATTTTTTTCATTTTAATCATTCTATATTATATTTCTATACGTTTAAAATAAAAATATTTGATAAACTTAAAGTCATTACATATCAATATCAATTATCACATATCAATTATACATATTTTGTCAAAAATAGGTATATTTGTTTCATATAAAAATTAATCAAATTCATAATGTAAAATGAAGATAATAAATAATTACCATCATTGAAAAATTTAATGACTTGCATTTTGTACTTCATAGTATTCTATGATCGGTTTTACTATATTCTAGACAATGCAATGTTGTAAAAACATGTACAAGATCATGTTACGTAGCATATGACAAACTACACATATTGTTCTAATTATAGAAAATATCAAGATTACGAGCCATCGTGTGCAGTACTTTACACGCTAATACTTTTTTAAAATGATTTAATCGAATGAGTTATGTAATATAAGTTTTAAATGTATGAAAATTCATTTATGTCATAATTTTTTGAATAATACATAAAAATGTTCGATTATATTGCATAAAACTAATTTAAATACTAAAATTTAAATACCTAATTACATAAAAATTAAATACATAAAGTTGATCGATATTATTTTTCATGAGTTGAAAAAACCAGAATGATTCAACAAATGTAATTAAAACTTTTAATGTACAGATGTTAATATATATATTCGTGCGATATCTTTAGAGGATCGATTTTAAAGGTCAAAATAAACACAAAAGTTGATGACAAAAATGTTAGTTGAAATATATTTATTAAATTATAAATAATTCAAGTTTTGTGTTAAATAAAATGATTCATAAATAAAGTAAGATTCTATCTTCTATCATGACCGTTACATTCCATTTCTTCTGCTTCATTTAATGCGAATTTAAATTTCTTATAATTTTAATAAATAAACTTCAATCAAAACTTTTATATTTTGATTTTGATGTCTAGAATTAAATGTCCAAAATATCAAAAATATATTAACATCCTGTATAATATAATTATTTAATTACTAATTTTGTATAATTATGAAATGTATGTCTTAATAACCTGTTTTTTTATTTAATCAATTTAGTCTGTGATTTAAAAATTTATATCTATATATACACATATATATGTAAATACTTACATGTAGGTACATACAATTATTATTTCAATTTTATTATTTACAATAAATAAAATGAAATCTTTTTTACATATATTGTTTTAATTATTTAAAAAAATTTCAATTGAAATACACCAAAGAATATAATATGACTAATATGACTTATATTATTTAAAATTCAAGAAAGGATTTAAATATTTATAAACTTTTTAACATGTATACAAAAAGTCATTTTATTTTAAAGCAATTATAATATAATAGTAATGAGTTTTATAAATTGTTTACTATGTTACATATGGCAATAAATATCTTAAAAAGTTGGAAAAAATATTCTACAATATTTTTACAGTAATAAAGTATAATATACTTTTATGTACATATTTATACAAACTTATGCATATATGGAATAATAAAGAATACGCTTATTAATAAATGTAACATTTTTTGTAAAAATTTAATATTACAATCTTTAAATAGATAGAAAGTTTGTATGAAAAATGAGATAATAATTCCTTTGTATTACAATTTTGTTATTATTGTTTTATTAAAAAAAAAGAATAAAAAAGAAAAATAAGAAAAAAGAAAATTATTGCTTAAAATTATTTTAAACACCATAATATAATTAGTTTCAATTTCTATCTATTTTGTTAAACTTAAGTATAAAGAAATTACCAGTAGAATATATAAAAAAACATAAATAATATTACTTTTGTAAAATCTTATATTAGAATAAGATACTAACTAACTAAAAGTAACAATTGCCTTCCTTTTAATCTTATCAGGTTGCAACATTTTTACACATATTTCTTATCATAATGTAAACTTGATGAATAAGAGCTTAAAAAAAAAATTATATTTGTATAAAATTTTTGTTAATATATACAAAACTTATATTCATGTCAAATAGTGCATATATAATAATTCTTTAATTTGTAGCTCTATAAATATGTACTTTTATATACTTTTTCAATGTGTACATTTATATTGATAAAAATTGCACATTAATTGCAGATTTATGTATTTTTTATAAGAAGTTGAGCTTTATACAAAAAATTTCATATAAGCAATATGAAAAAATATTAACTATTCTTTTTCTTTTTTTTTTATAAATGAGAACTACTTAAATATGTATTCTTCAATATAGTTTGAATGATTAACTCAAACATTTTGTACATTATTTGTACAAAATTTATACAGGTTCTTTGAAAAAGTACAATTTTACAACCAATTTTAATTAAATTTAATAACTGTACAATTCAATTCAATGTATTTATTTTTTTCACAATATTCATATTTTTCTGAATTTTTTAAAATATTGTATATTATATTATTTTTCTTCAAAAAAAAAATGTCTATTTTTATTTAAAAATATTTTTTAATTGCGTATTTTAATAATACTGCATTAAATTCAATATTTCTACATAAGTAATTCTTGCTTAAATTATATCATTTAAGAATTCCTAAATATATTTTTTTTTAAATAAGTATAAATAGCCAATTTAAAATTATGAATTTAATTATGAATGTCAACTTATTTCTAATATAACATATATTTGAAACAAATATTAATATATATTTGATTTATATGATGAAGTTTTGCATAAAAAAATTTAGAAATTTAAATTTTAAACATATTAGATATATAACTTACATTTTTTTCTTGGTCACATCATTATTTTAAAGTTTAAAAATATTTGATTCAAATATGATATAAAATGTATATTACTAGAATCAACAACTAGGATTTCTTTTTTGTATTATATAAAGTAAAACACAATTCAACATCTTAAATTACTAGCTACTAGCTATACCTGATTAGATCTCCTACTTCTGCGAGAAGAACTTGAAAATAGTGGACGTGGTTTGTATAAATCATCACTTGAATAACGTTGACTGCTTCTATGCCGACTGCAATTATATAATAAAATAGTTATGATATGGACAGTAAAGATATATATAATTTAAAAATTATAAATATTACAAAAAATATGTAGATTTTTTTTTCAACTTTTTATATTATGTATTATATATAATTTGTTGATTTTTTTAATATATGGATAGCTTCTGGATAACTTGACAACTTTTTTCATAAATAGGGACCTTAAAAAAAATGTTTGATAAATATAATACTTTTAACTCATTATATCTATTTTACAAAAACAAAAAATTTATTTAAAAGTTTATGAAAACAGTCTTAGATATTTTTCTTAGAATAAGAATAAATAAAGAAACAAGTTTTCACTAAAAGAAAAAAAAAAAAAAAAAAAAATTATTTAACATACCCTTTGTCTTCTTTAATTAGATTTGAAGAAGGAATTTTTTCACTGGTTGCAGATACATCACTTTCTGGACTTAGCGGCATAACAAAATTTTCTCCATTTAAAAGTGCTTGAGGAGCACATATGTTTTGTTGAAGTCTTTGCTTCTTAGTTATTAATTTTCTTTTTTTTATGTTATTTAATGCTTCTTCATTAGGTGAATTGAGAACTTTTTTATGGTTCCCTCCATCATTGTTATTATTTGAATTATTTAATAATATATCTGTTAATGGGCTAGATGAATGTTTACGTTTTGGTAAAGGTGGTGCCATAGCTTTTGGTATTGAAGATACAACTTGTCCTCCTAAACTTTCTATTATATCTTCTAAAGAACTATTTTCCATTAATTCTAATGATTCTAAGAAACTAGAAAATTTTTCTGATTTTTCATTATCAGCTTTGAAATAACGACAATCTTCATTATCTTCAACTTCTATTGATGTAAATTCTATTGCCTCCGATTCTTTTTTTATCATTTTAATGTCAGTTACATATCTATTGAAATTACAAAGACTATTGTTTTGATTATCCCGAGAAACATCTTCATTCTTAAATTTTGATGTTGAAGGAATTTCTATATTTTTATTGTCATTTGAATAAGTTATATCATTTATATTTATATTACTTGAGTTTAATTGCTTGTTTTTATCATTTATGTCCATTTTATTAGTATCAATGTTAAAATACTTTGTGCTTTGAGATGTTATATGTTTTTCTAATTTAGATGAACTAGTTTTTTGTTGTATTAGTTTTTCAGAATATATTTCTACAGAATTATCTATTTTTTCTGCCTTTATTATATTGCTACTTGTTTCTTCTATTGTAGAAGACAATGACTCTTTATTTTGTAAGTCTTCAATTCCTTTATTGTCAGACACTTTTGTTTGAATATTGGAAGTTGATTGTTGGGCAGATTCTTTTTCTAATGTTTTATTAGGTAATGTTTCATTTAATGATTTTCTAATACACAGTTCCATATCTGATAATTTCAATTTCAAATTAGAATGTGTTTCCAATAAATCTTTTGTACCAGCTTCAGTTTGTAACATCATTATTGATCTTTCTTCTAAAGTTAAATTAGTATGTTTCTCAGGATATGGTTCTTCATATTCTTCATCTGGTATTTCTATTATTTGAACACGTTCTTCATCTGGCATACTTTCAAAATTATCATTATTTACTGAATTTGATTGTATTGGTTGTTCTATTTTTTGAGTATTTTGCTTTTCCATCTTTTTATTTTCTTTAAGTTTTTGTTTCTCTATTTGTTTTCTAATTTTCATTAATCTTTTAGCTTCATGTATATTTTTTGCAAATTTTGGTTTCTTCACTTTCATTTCTCCTGAAATGCTATTATCTTCTGCTAGTAATGCTCGTTTTTTCAAAGGTAAATTATTATCATTAAATTCTAATTCTGGCTTAATGTGCATTTCATAATTATTAATACTTTCTGTTTTGTATTCTGAATGTAATTCTGTTATTCTGTCCAATTTATAACTTTGTTGATCTAATGATAATTTTAAATTACTTGTATGTGCTTCTTCAATATTATCTGATGTTTCACTACCAGAATTACTTATATGGTTTGTTTCTTTAGAAAAAGTTGACGTATTTGATTTACTATTAGCAATATTAGATCCAGAATTACTAGATTGTGAGTTTTTACTACTGGATCCATTTGAACCATCCCTATCTGTAGAACGTCGATCATTAGAATTTCTTCTTAAACTAGAATGATCATCTTTTGATTTGGACTTCTTTTCTTCTTTTCGTTTTTTATCTTTATGCTGTGAATCATTTTTGCTTTCTCTTTTGCTATCTAATTTCTCATTTCGTGTTGAGCTTTTATTTTGCATGTAATTTTTTATGTCTTTTTTATTATTTAGCTTTTCATTATTTGACTTAATATCTTTTTTTGTTTCAGATTTGTCAATTTTTTCTTCTTTTTCATTTTTTATAAATTTCTTTATGTCTTGTTTATCTAATTTTTCTGTTGAGTCCATTTTCATACCGACATGATTTTTAGATTTTATATGTTCCTTAGAAATTCGTTTTTCATCTCGCTTATTTTTATCTTTGTCCTTTGATTCATTTTTTCTTTCTTTTCCCTCAATAATTTTTTCAGATATTTTAATAGTTTTAATTTCATGAGAACTTGATGAAGAATTTTTGGAAGAACTTTTATTATCTTTTTTATAAGATTTTTTATCTTTTGGAGAATCTTTTTTATCTTTATTTTCCTTGTTTGATTTTGATTCTTTATTGTCTTTATTTAATTTTTCCTTTTCTGTTAATTCTTTTTTTTCTCTGAGCTCTCTAATTTTTTCTTTATAAAGATCTTTTAAATCTTTTCCTTCTTTACTGATATTATCTTTCTTGTCTGTTTCTTTTATTTTATCATCCTTTATTTTACTGTAATTATCTTTTTCTATATCTTTAATTTTATCTGTATTTTCTTTTAGTTGATCACCTTTATCTTTAGTTTTACTTTTGTCATATTTATCATATTTTGATCCACTATGATTCCTTTCTCTTTTTTTATCATTACTTCTATCCCTATGATGTTTTCCTTCTTTCATATGGTTTTTATCTTTTGATTTTGATTTAGATTCAATATCTTTGCTTCTATCTTTATTATTTTTATGTTCATATTTATCTTTTATGCTGTTATTTGTAGCATCACGACAGTTTTCTTTAGAAGATAAATTGTTTTTAATATTTTTAGAATCTTTAATATCTTGTACATCTTTATTTTTATTCAATTCAAAAATATTTTTATTATTTTTATTTTTATTACATTCATATTCTTTGACAGTTTTAAAATTGTCTTTAATATTTTTAACATCACATTTATCTTTATGTATTTCATCTTTCAATGCTTCATGTATTGGTGTTGATGCATGATTAGAAGATCCAAAGTCAGTTACAATTGATAAGCGAGAATCAGAAGAAACTTTACTTAATTGTGAATCTTGATTACTATAATCAAAATTGTCTCTTGATAGTTCATTACAGAAATCAGGACTTCTAGATCTATGGCTAGTTAATTCTGATATACCTGATAAATGAGAATCATTAGAATTGTTAGATTCATTTAAATTCATAATATCAATTGGTTCAAAAGTAGGACTGTCTTCTTCATCTTCTTCTGTTTTATCATCTGATTTTCCAGATATATTTAAATTTAAAATACTACCAGTCTTATTAAAAGTTTTATCATTTTCATCTAATACTTTTTCATCTGAAGAAATATGTCCATTTTCAGATATGTTATCTTTATTTTTTTCATAAGAAATTTCTTCCTCGTGTGATTTTTGTTCATTAATTAATTTTATATCTTTCTTTATTTCTAAATCTTCCATTGCATCCATAGATTCCAAAGATACATCCTTTAAACTATTTTTATCAGACTCTGGTGAAACAGGATCTAAATCTTTGGGTAATAAATCTTTAAGGCCACATGCACCATTTTTTTCTTTTGCCTTAGGTCTTTCTATTCCTAAAAATTTATATACTACATCTTCAATTTGAGGCATAAAAACTGAATATACTTTTGGATTTACTACTTGATCTACTATGCGTTCTACACCAGCATCTAAATAAGGAGCTTCATGTATATGCTTTCGTAATGTTTCTCTCAATTGATTTTTGTTTAAATCTGGTTTCCATGATTGTTTGCTAAGAAAAGAATTTACAGATCCTTCAACTCTTGTACGTAAATTTTGGTATGCTGGCTGTAATTAGAATGATAAAAATTATTATAAATAATAAATATTTATAATCATAAAGAATTTCTATATATAAATATATAATATATAATATATAATATAAATATATAATATATTCTATATATAAATATATAAATATAGTAATATATATAAATATAGTTTTTGAAAAGCATAAATATACATTACATTTTAATCATTATTTTATAACATTATTTAAAATGATTATATAAATAATTTTATTAAAATTATTTAAAAATATTAAATAAATATTACATACTTTTGTATCAACATCAGCGATACATTCTTTACGAAATTGATCAAAAATTCCTTGAGATTTAACTTCTCCTACAATATGATCTACTAATCGTGGATCACCTGCTAATAACGTGTTGGGTAAACTTAATTCCATGATGAATAAAATATTCAAATGATTATAATTCACTTGAACATTAAATAATTATTCATTTTCACTAACGAAATCATTCCACGAAACAGTACGCAGCCATACTCTCTGGCTTTACGTCTAGGTTAAATGTTATATTTGTGTGAGTAAATGAATAATAATCAGTGGTACCAATCTTTCTAACTTTACTCACATCACAAATATTATGATATAATATAGATGTCGAAGTCAGTAATATATTTTACAAATAAATATGCAAAAATAAAAGGTGCATCTTTAGAATTTTACCTTAATAGTTAATAAAAAAAAAAAAAGAAAATAAAATATTTTAAATTTTCTATTATAATATGTAATATTTTTTATCCAATTTATAATTTTTTATATACATATGTTATTTATAAAACGTATATTAGTGAATAAAAATTTTAGATTTAAGGCGTTTCTCAATAAAAAGTGTAGTTCAGTACATGATAATAAATACATCTAAAAAATTTATACTTCTGATCTTATATAAAGTTATTCTATGTCAAATGCAACTTGTTTGTGATTCTATTTTGTCTGGTTATTGCTAATTGATACCACTTTTTTTTTTTATTACGTATAGAGGTTCATAACTTTCTAATTATGAAGAGAATAACGCTTTTTGTCAATGGCACCAATATTTCAAATGGCAAGGTGGCTGCGATTTTATTCATATGTATAATAAATTTTGCTTCACGTTTTATTTTTTCATTTTTATTGAATTCCTAAACATTATATTTTTTCAATTATTTTATATCAACTATATTATATTATATAAATGTACATATAATATAATATATATAATGTTTATATGTATATGATATATAAACTTATTGTTATTTGATATAACAATATAATGACTTATTATCATATGATATAAAAAAAATTTGTTTGAATTGTATATGCATTTTTGATATAAACAATATTACAAAAAATATGTATTTTTCGATTATTTTTTTTATTTACAAATATGTAGATAGATAGTTATATAGAATATTTTTATATTTAATATTTTTGCAAATTCTCTTAATATTTAAGTAAAATATTTTATTTTTAGTAGTATATTTATATTTAAATGTATAAATTAATATTTTATATACTTAGAATATATAATGTCATGTAACTAATTATACAATGAATATGGGGTTGATATTACATGGAAAACTAAAAAAAAAATTAGAATAAAATTTTTTCATACAATTTGATACATTTGTTTTTAAGAAAATTAATTTTTATAAATATATATATAAATATTATTTATTATAAATATATATTTATATATAAAATATAAATATTTACTTAATATAAACTATATTTAATTATATATTATACATTTAATTATATTTCAAATAAATAAGATGGATTATATATCTACAATATATTTTGTTTTTGTGTAATAAAACAAATTTAATATGAAGAACAGTATCTAATGGAATATATAGGAAAAATATATAAATACATAGCAAAATATTTATAATAACATTTATAAATATAATATAATATAAATATAAATATAAATAGTTATGTATAATAATTTACTTTTACATGCTACATATTAATACATATAACAATATTTATTAAGTTAAAACATAGTTAAATGTATACATATCAGCTAAATACATTAAATCAATTTTTTTGAAAACAATATATAATATTTATTTTTGATATTTATTGATATTTATGTTATATGAAATATTTATATTTGTTTTTGTTTTTTTTTTTATATTTTTTATATAAAAAAAATTATATTTAATATACATATATCTATATATATATATATATATATATATATATATATCTCTACATAATATATATAGATATATATATTATAATTAATAAGTAAATTAATATAATATATAATTAATATATAATTAATATAATATATAATTAATTAAGTAAAATAGTGTTTCATGACATTTATATATTATAAATTAATATTTAAATAAAAATTTTAATAATGAATGAATAACAATTTTTAGAATATATAAATCCTATTTAATATATACTGAATATTTAATTATTTTTTAATTATTTAATTATATTTTATTTGAGATGAGAAATTTATACAATATTTATAATAAATTACTTACTTTTTAAATTATCATACTAAAATTTATTACTAAATTATTAATAATTTTTTATATAATCAAAATTTTTTATATAACTATATTATTAATAAAAAATTACTAATAATTAAAATTATTATTTTATAATATTATTACATTATAAATGTAAAATTTGTATTCACAGAAGGTTTATTAAGTTTTACTAAGGAATATAATTAAAAAATCTAAAATTTATATAATTTAGATATTTTCTTATTTTTTTACACGTTTTGTTGTATGTAACAACTAAGTTTTCCAATCAAAATTTATTCAGGTGATTATTTTAAGAAATTATAATAAATATTTTATATATAAAAACAAAAAATATTATATATATAATTTGATATTTATTTGTTTAGGTATTTATGGTAACCAATTCATTAGATGAATTGTTAACAGCAGCTAGCACAAAATTTAACATTGTTGCCAAAAGAATATTTAATGTTCAAGGTGGAGAAATTGATGATATTAATCTAGTCAGGTAAAATAATTATAATCATGATCAATTCATATTTTTTTAGTATATATAAATTATTGAAATAAATTATTTACAGGGATGATGATGTTTTATATGTTTCATGTGGAGAAGATTTTATTTCAAAGGATAAGCTTTGTATTCCAAATCAATTAAATACATATTCAGAATGGATTACACTGAATGTTGGTGGAAAATATTTTACAACAACCAGAGATACTTTAACAAAAAAGGAACCAATGAGTATGTTAGCCAGGTAAGCAAATATATTCAATTGATTTATTATTTATGATTTAATCATAGTTGAGGAAATGAAAAGACATACTGATATATTTTTGTTAATTTTTAGTTAAAATTTACTTTTGCACATACTTATAATATGAAAACACAGAATGTTTACAGACACTACAGGCACTGAACAAAGGATCTTACCCAGCCGACAAGATAAAAATGGTGCATTTCTGATTGATAGAAGTCCTACATATTTTGAACCATTGTTAAATTATTTAAGACATGGACAAATAATACTTGATACCAATGTGAATGCAGCAGGTATGCTTATTACAAATTTTATAATTTATTTTATTATATTATAAGTATATGAAATTTTTGATTTAAATTGTTTATCAAATACAAGTTGTCTTTAATTATTAATTTCTTTTTATTTCTTTACTTTTCATTCTATTAAATATAATAAATTAATTAAATAAAAATTAATTTGTTAGGTGTTTTGGCAGAGGCACGTTTTTATGGAATAGAAGGTGCTATTAATATATTGACTGAAATGGCAGATGAAGAGGAACTTCAAAGAAGTGGTTTAGTATCTTTAACTCGTAAAGATGTACTTAAAGCAATTATGTCAACACCTACAACATCAGAACTTAGGTTTCAAGGTGGTAATTTTGTTGGTGCTGACTTATCACAATTAGACCTCAGAAATATAAATTTTAAGGTGATTAAAGTTATATTGATATTAAAATAAATATTAGTTATAAAAAAGAATTTAATAAAGTTTATATAAATAATTAATAAATATAATTACAAAATAATAAATTTAAAATAATATTTTAGTATGCAATTATGCGTGGCTGTAGTTTGGCAGGTTCAAATTTATCAGGTTGTTGCTTTGAACGAGCTGATTTATCTCATGCAAATTTACAAGGTGCTGTGTTAAGTTGTGTAAGAATGCTATGTGCAAATCTAGCTGCTGCCAATCTTCGTTCATGTAATTTTGAAGATCCTTCAGGTGTACCTGCTAATATGGAAGGTGTGAATCTTAAAGGTGCCAATCTCGAAGGCAGTATTATGTCTGCTGTAAATCTTAGAGTAGCAACATTGAAAAATGCTATTTTAAGAAACTGTGATCTTAGATCAGCTGTATTAGCCGGTGCAGATTTAGAGGTATTATTCCTTAATAATTATTTCTTTTGAAATATATATTTGAGCTTATTTTGAAAATACATATTAATATATATTTCAGTGCTGTGATTTATCAGGATCCGATTTACATGATGCAAATTTGCGTGGCGCAAATTTTAAAAATGCTGAATTTAATCGAATGTTAACACCATTACATATGTCTCAAACGATACGATAAATTTATTTTAGATTCACAATATAAATATTTATTTAATATGTAAAATCATAGCGAATATAATGATTATTTTTATAGATTGCGTTTAGTGTTATATGCAAAATATTCGCCTAATTTTTTGTGCTTGTGTGTGTGAACTTGTTATGTTAAATTATTGCTATATTATTAAATTACAGTCTAGTGCTGCAATCAGCGGTCTAACTAAATATTTATTATTAAAAATTATTTATGAAATATTTATCAAAATATTTCATTCCATAGAATTAAAAATTATAGAATATAAAATAGAAGATAAAATACTACATAAACTTGTTCAAAGAAAATAAAAATTTTGACAGATATAACGATTAAAAACTTTATCAAATATAACATATAAACTTTTAAAAAGATATTTATAACTGAAAAAAATTACGTGAATTGAAATATATATAGAATTATACAATTTTTTATTTTCTATTTTTCGGTATATTATTTTTTGTCCAAAAAAAAAAAAAAAAAATTTGTATTATATTGTAATTTTTAAAAAAATGTATAAAAACAAAATATTTTTTTTCATAACACAGAGTCGTATTTTTTTATTGATTGCGGCGTTAATATGTACATTCAATAAAATTTTATTTCTATTTTTTATATAAATTTTTATATAAATAATATATTTTCAATGTAATAAGAATAAATTTATCAATATTTAATTAATATGTAGTTTTTTAATCTAATATAATATTTTTATTTTTTTTAATCTTTTTATATTATCATATTAGTATATAATAAATATAATAATATTATTTTATTATTTATATTAGTATAGTAAATAATTGAATGAATTTTTTTTTAAGAATTTAAAATTTTAAAAAATCCTTATTCCTTATTTTCTTTATGTATTAATTTTTTATTAAAAATTATTTATAAGTTAAAGAAATATTACGATAGATATATTTTAAATAGGAGGATAGATATATTTTAAATATATTATAATATTTAATTAATATTATATTATTTTCATAAAAATTTTTTGTAAAAGAACGAACAATCGTTATCTTACACACTTTATTTTAGAAGATTATCTTCATATCGACTTTTCCTTGTTCCATTTCTTAAATTAACTAATTCTTATTTGAACATTTTAAAAGATATTTCCATTCCGTTGTGATATGCATATTCTTGATAATCATGTCAAAGTAAAATACTTCAAACTACGTAAAACTTCAAACTTCAAACTATATATAATAAATTTGATGAATATGTTCGTCATCGAAGTTTTCATATCCATAAATTATCTTGAAATTCCTTGGAGAATCGTCAGTCTAATTGTACATTAAATAATAATCAATGTAAGGGAAAAGCCAAGTACAAGAAATTTTGACAGAATGTTCGGTCAAATTTAATTTGTCTCTGCCACGATTGTTTGCAGTTACATGGAACATGTCGATGGAGAGGAACTAGTATTGCAACTTGTTCGCGGAGATTCGTCCTAATCTCATTTATCCGAAGTCCAGAAACATTCGCGACGTTGCTTCAAAGTTATCTACTTCCCAAAGCAACGAAGTCACTTTAACGAAGCCACCACAGACGCACTTGAAGACGACTTCTACTCTGATAGGAATAACGTTCATTGAAAGTTAGTTGTTTCATATTTTTCGTCGACATTGGAATTTGATGTGTCCTCGACTCGAGGATTAAAAATTGAAGGAAAATGTACAGCCAAGAATTTGATATCATGAATAAGATACCTTGGATAATTTAATTCCATATTCTATATATAAGAGAGATAATAAAATTTGATTAATTAAATACAAAAGAAAATGAAGGTAATTTTGCTGATGATTTGATTATGATTATGATTAAGAAAGAAAGTTCGTATTCGTGGATTTAATTGTTAGTTCATTAATGAGATTAGATCTTCTGATAAAAATTTAATAATAATATATTTGGATTATTTATTATATTAAGAAAAAAATAGTATATAAATAGTATTTTATTAAATTTTTAAATAATTCTAACGATGAATCAAGATAACATGATAACATATGAAACAAACTTTTCAGTTTTCAGACATTAGAACCACTGATAAAATCTTAATGCACTTTTTTACTTACATTCTCTTTTATCTTATGATAAATGATTCGTGTTGAATTTGAGACTTCTTTGATGTTGAATTGCTTCGGAAAACGAGGCCACTAACTCTTTTACTTAGTAATTGAAGCTGTACTTAGTTTAATTATACCATCGAGCAAGTCGATCTCTATCTCGACACTATGCTGAAACAGAAGGGTTTTCGGGATACGAAGCAAGGAATTTTACAGGAAAATTACAGGAAAAACGATTATTTTCCGTGATAAGAAAATATTTGTCAAAGACAAAGCGAATTCAAGTGATTATATTTGATTCTCATTTTCTTTCAAATTGATAAAAACTTTAGAAATATTTTTAAATTGTTTTACTAATCTTGTACTCGAAAATCAAATCTTTTTTAATTTTGTCAACTTACTTAATGATTATCCTCATAGTATCTCAGCATAATATAATATATTAATCGTTAATAAATTTTAATATTCTTACATTATATTGTTGTACAACAGTTCGATTTCAACTTCAACCCACCCAACACTCTTCTGAACTTCTGGATTTAGTCTACTTAAGATGGCTAAAATCTTCCATTATACTATTCTACAAAATATCTACAAAAGTCACACATCTTTGGTAAATAAATAATTCTTCCATCACTTTTATTAATCTATCTATACCATTACTGTTTCTATTACTATAAAATACATATTACTATACATAAAAAATATATCTTAATCTCTTCTTCTCGATTCATTCATTTATAATAATTCAATATTATCTTTTTCCATGCATATTATACCAAACTGGGCCATAATCCTTGGGAAAAACTGGACAGCTTTACGACTTATCGTTACGCTGAACAATGTGAAAATTCGCCAGGTAAGGGGTCGCGGATGAAAGGGTGGAAAGTTGAGAGCCGCAGTTGCAACGTAACCTTAAATTGGAGACTCTATATTCCGGTGCACGAAATTGCATAGGTTCACTAAATAGTGGCACTTTAGCACGACCTTCTGCTAATAAGATCCTTCGAGTGATACTCACGGCGAAGTGTTTTAAAGTTGAACGTTAACTCTGATACCTTGTTGTTGGCACGCGTTTTATTCCTCGTTTCTCGCGCCACCTTCGCCAGTTTAGATTCGGATCGGGCCGAAAAAAAAAAAAAAAAGAAAAGAAAAAAAAAAATAAAATCGTATTTATAACTTTCGCCGTGGGAAGGAAAACGCGAAGAAGGGAGGGAAAGAAAAGAAAGAGCGGGACATTTTTCAAGGCGTTTTATATTCGTGGTGTAGTAGAGATTTAATGCACGAATGGAAAATAAAGTAGGCCAATTTAAAGTGTACGATGGCGAAAAATGTCACAGATATATTTTTTTTTTTCTTAAATATTTTACCACTCGTATTTCAATTCGTAAATATTTAGTTGTATTTATTTCTCTTTTTAATGGAATAATAGAACGAAGAATTTATAAATTATCAACCACGATGTTTATTTTTATTCCGTGCTGTTCAAAGAATTATTCGTTATAAAAAAACTTTTATACACAGTCTCACAAAATAAAAATTGAAGTACGATATACTCACGATGCATCTCTGTGTAACTTTATTGTATATTTTAAACATCCTATAACAATATTCTTGCAGGAGAACACGATAATACGAAATATTTTTAGTTTTTTACGTATTTTCATATTGTTCAACGAAAGATTCTTCCTTCTCATCCCTCAATAATTTAAATATTTCTCGAAATTTTCACACGATTTTAAACGACACGAAAAATATATCGTTTTAACAAGCGTTTTAAATTTTTGTACCGAATTATATTTCATTTCTTTCTAGCCGAACTTTATCTATACCTTATCGACTATAAATTTTTCTTTGTTTCTTCTACGAATAAATTTCCTTTCGTAATTATCTATTTATTTCTTTTACGAAAAAGAAACGTTACTAAAATAAAAATAAAAAATTGTTTCGATTAAATTTATATCTTTTCAACATTTCCATGATACATGCGACTTCAATTATAATTGATCACGTTCAATATATACTTTCACCATATTTTCACCGATATACAATTAATATAATCGGATATATATTAAAAATTAACACAAACTTTATTCCACGGAATGAGAGAAAATTTATTTTTGTTTACCAAAAAAATTTTCCCTCTTGCTATTCGCTTGGATAGATGACTTGTGCGTATTACGTGATAAAGAATTTCGTTAAAGATCGCTTCGAGGAACGTCCTGGAGATTCGATTCGTCGCATCGATGGCGGCGAGGGTCGAGGTCGAAAGGTCAGGTACCGTTCACTATTTAGAGCAGGACCTTGGTACCGTTCTTATCTTGAGCTGTGTGCGAAACAAGAGTGCGAGGAGGCGGAGTTGGAAGGAAAGAAAAAAAAAAAAAAAAAAAAAAAAAAAAAAAAAAAAGAGGTGGAAAGAGGTACACGCGATGTCGTGTTGGGTGGGCAAAGATGCAAGGGAAAGTTTCTTGGGCAAAAGTAGTCACGTACCGGCTTTGTCAGACGCCGCCAATCTCCTTGAACGATCTAGCCTCGAAAAATCCTACTTTCTTAGGCACGCTGCTTTTCCTTCTTCTCTTTCCTTCCTTCCAACATTCTCTCCCCCTCCTTCTCGCTCGCGAAATCTTTGATTATTCCCTTATTCCTTTTCTCGTTTTCAATATGATTTTGATAAAACTATCTTCGATAAAACTATCCATTGTTATTTTGCAAATTTCATTTTTTTTTTTTTTTTTTTNTTTTTTTTTTTTTTTTTTCATGATTTATTTCGTGAATTATGAAATTGTATAAAGCGTATTCGGAAATATATGATGTTAGAGATGAATTTATAGATTAAAATAAATGAAAAATGTTACTCGAATACACGTGCTTTAATATTGCGAGTATATCAACAGATTATTTATATATTCTCTCAAACTGGTGGATAAATTTTGCTTTTAGCACATTTTTATAGCAAATATTTTTTCGAGTAATAATTGCATTTGTATCCTTTTTAAATTCATATATATTGAAAATACAAATTCCATCTTTCGTTTAATTGTTGCAAATACTTAAATCCTGCTGTCAATATATTCATGGAATAATTTTTGAAGGAACGATTCTTAGAAGCTGAAACAAATGTGGATTGAAATTTATATAATAGAAAAGAATTTTTAGACTATCTGTTATATTAGAAAGAGAATAAAATTCGATTTTACAACAAGTTTATCGTCGTCTTCTCAAACACGTGAGAATTTTTCTTGTTTATCGATATCTGTTCTTCAGTTTCATAAACTGAATATCCGATATGATCCATCAAATCATGTCACTTGGTATAACTATGTAACCTGGTTCATCACAGCCTATTAACAGTGCGGTTTGTATTATGGGCATGGCACAGTTGCGGGATTGATCGTCGATAATTTCGCTTTAATATTTCGCGGTTATTACTCTTAGCAATTTTTTTTTTTACAATTTGGATTTAAATTATCTACATAATTTAAACACAAATAAAATCTTTTGTTTATTTCATACAGAATTGAACACATACGAAGAAACGAGATAAATTTTAATTCTGACATTGCTTTATGCTAGCATACTTTTACAACTTTGCAACTCTTCTTATTTTAACAAGAACTGCATAAGCTTTCACATTATTCCAAAATTATCATTTAAATAATACTACATTGTAAGCGTTGTAAACCACATATTGGTAAAGCATCGATCAAATGCAATACATATTGTAAAAATTTTCCTATTCTTCACGATAGCATCCTGTTTCCAAAAGACTTACACGAAACCCTTAACGAGAAATTTTTCTTGGAAGAATCGAATTTTTCTGGAGGAACGGTGTAAATTGTTCGAAAATAAGTGAACATCAATTGTTAATTTAAAGAAACAAATTGAAAAAAGATTGATGTATATAATACACAAAATTGAACTACGTGTATTTTTATATAAACTCCAAAGTTCAAATTTCGGTGTTCAATAGTATTTCATACCCATCGCTACCAAACGATCTCTATTCCTTATCATCTCCCTTTTAACGAGTATATAGTCTTTCCTATTGCTTCATCCAAACACTTACAATTTTCCAACGAAGAAATATTTCTGAGAAGAGTTATTTCTGAGAATTTTAAACCGATTTGTCGTGGAAATTAAATTTTTATGCTACGTTAAGGGTGTTTATGTTAGATTGTTACGTGAAAAATATGGTAAAATTGTTCAAAAGTGAACATCACCTTTTCAATTGTTAATTTAAAGAAACAAATTGAAAAAAGATTGATGTATATAATACACAAAATTGAACTACGTGTATTTTTATATAAACTCCAAAGTTCAAATTTCGGTGTTCAATAGTATTTCATACCCATCGCTACCAAACGATCTCTATTCCTTATCATCTCCCTTTTAACGAGTATATAGTCTTTCCTATTGCTTCATCCAAACACTTACAATTTTCCAACGACTACAAGGAATTCTGGTAGCAGTGATCCTACTGACGAATCTATCTAAAAACCTTAAGAAATCATCCTCCTGCATTCTAACGAATAAAAGGAAACGAAGGGAAGGGGGAGGAGAAGGACGGGTCAAACGGGGTTACATACCGGTTAAACAGAGTGTAACAGATTCATGGGCCGTGAATTATCGCGTGACCGTTCGAGATTTTCACGTTTTAACGCGATCGTTGCCGTTTTCACGAGTGGAAAAGCTTCTATTTTTGAAATTGCGCGCGCGCTTCCAATTATCCAGGCACGGTGTTACTACACACAGTTCGTGCCGGAGATTTAAAATTCTCTCATTAGTTAACAAGTCCTATTCCATCCGAGCTTTTTCCCCACCGTTTCATCCCGGCCTCGAAACAAGGCTAAAAGTTTCGAAAAAATTTCAGATGGCGTTTCAAATTCTGTCCTGCGTGGATAATCTCGCTTCGTTTTATTCTTGGTAATTAGAGTCTCGGGTCGATACGATGCACGGGAAAGTGCATCGTATTTCTGAGAAGAAATATTTCTGAGAGGAGTTATTTCTGAGAATTTTAAACCGATTTGTCGTGGAAATTAAATTTTTATGCTACGTTAAGGGTGTTTATGTTAGATTGTTACGTGAAAAATATGGTGAAATTGTTCAAAAGTGAACATCACCTTTTCAATTGTTAATTTAAAGAAACAAATTGAAAAAAGATTGATGTATGTAATACACAAAATTGAACTACGTGTATTTTTATATAAACTTCAAAGTTCAAACTTTAGTGTTCAATAGTATTTCATACCCATCACTACGATCTCTATTCCTTACCATCTCCCTTTTAACGAGTATATAGTCTTTCTTATTCCTTCATCCAAACATATACATATACAATATGTTTTGTAGCTTGTTTTGGAAGATGAAATTTAATATTGTATGAAATAAATGAATGTATAATATTTTTTTTATTATTAATAGCTTTTACTAAGAGTGCTCAAATTCCATTTTCAACTTGATTGCCTATAGCAATAATAGCTTCAACTCCAGTTTCTTCTTTAGTTCATTCATCAACTTTAGTTACAGCTGGAATTTATTTATTAATTCAATATACATATTTATTGAATTATGAATATAAAAGAATTATTTTATTAATTTCAAGATTAACAATATTATTTGTTGGATTAACTGCAATTTACTTACAATTTTCCAACGACTACAAGGAATTCTCGTAGCAGTAATCCTCCTGACGAATCTATTTAAAAATTTTAACACAGGCGTGTATATATCTCTTTCCATTTTTTCATTTCGCCAATTTCTTTTCAATTTTTTCGATTATTTTACATTTACATCCGTTTGCCAGTTTCGACCGTGGACCATCCATTGTGACGCGGTACAATCTTTTCTTCACGTGTACAAACTCATACCAGCTCGAATATTCACACCATTTCGAGGATCAATATATTTGGGGCATCGTAATTTCCCCATCCATATCGATCGTAAAGCGAAATCTAGAGATAACCGTGGCATGATAAATTCGCGATGCACTTCCCGTTTCGTGATCACATTAATTAATCTGGTGGCTGGGGAAATACAGATGAACGAGTATAAAAGTGTTTTTGATAGCAGAGGGTAGGAAAGGGAGGGGAAATGGAAAGGAAAGAAACGAAAATTTAATGCGATGAGATGAAGAAGAGGAGGAGAGAGATCATCGAGTTTATATTATATATAGGGGAGGCTACTGAATAAGGCTACTGATCTGCTCTTTTGGAGGAAGAACTTTGAACGACAAGGACGAGTGTTCAAAAGTGGAAGTGTTTTTTTACTTTTTTTTGGAAATTGGAATTTTTTTGGAGAATAAGTTAATAAAAAATTTCTTCTTAGAAATTTAATCTAATACAGAGACACGAATATATTTTGTTAAATGAGATTAAGCGTTTCAAATTTCGTTATTGATTTTTATACGAATATTTTAATAAATGTTTGTAAATAATAAAATTTTACATCAAAAAGATTGAATTGAAAGAATTGGTTTAAAATTTTCTTTTTATACATTTTCACTTTCTTCTACTCGTCGATTTGAAATCACGTTTTTTTTATGTACGAAGAATTTTATCTTTCATATCTTTCATCCCCTATTCGAAACGAAAGAATGAAACACATCGATAAACGAATTTTTATTTTTCAGAGATTTTTCAAGATTTTATTAAAATTTATCCGCGATCATCAACCCCACGCTTCAAGTTTTTCATCCCCTTCGTTTTATCTCTGAATAAAAGCTATCCAATCTTGGGAGGGAAGGGAGGAAAGGAAAGGAAGGAAATAAGGGAGGCTGCATTTCGCTATCAGCAGCGACACCGCGGGGGGTTGGGAATCGGAAAGCCGGGGGTTGAAAGCGACTTCGGCCCGTAGTGTCTCCGCGGACAGCAGCTACGCTGCCACGCAGCCTTTCAGGTCGGCCTCTCTCCTGCGCACCTCCACACTTCCTCCACAAATTTCCTTCAGCTGATCTTCCCGCGCGATTCCCCTTTCGATTCGTCCCTTCAAGTTGCGCGCGGCCAAAATTCTCATCTCGAGTGAAACATTAGAATAAAAGAAACATTGGAGAAAAACGTTCGTTAAACGAAGTTGAACCAATTGTGATTCCATTCACCCCTTGGAGACGAAATTGGGGAGAGGGGTAATCTATCCTCTCAGAGAAATTTTTACACGAAGAAAAGATTGGAAAATGTGATAAAAGTGGATCCATATTCGAAAAACTATATTTAAATTACGACTGAAAGTGAAATGTGAGTATAGTGTATGCATAATTGAAAGAGAGATTAAAAACTAGGATAAAAATTGTATCTGTGGGAGGAAACTTTGTGTGTGTGTGAAAACATTATATCCAATATGTAATATTATTTTGACGCGTAATGATTCGTCAAGGATAATCGTGTTTTTTTAAAATTAGTTATTCTTCCTTTCTTTCTTTCTTCTTTCTTTCTTTCTTTTTTTTTTTATGAAGCACAAATCGAGGACGTTTTTTTTTAAATTGGAAAGTTCGAATGATTAAAACTCGCGTCACAGGGGGATCCCTGTACGATTCTACGACGAAACAGTGATAAAAGCTGTGCCGTTACATTGATTCCACGCCTCGATAACGTTTCAAACATTTTGCACGGGGACTGGAATTCGCGTGTCGATCTCGTAGGTCAGATAACCGAGAAAAACGTCTCTTCGATTCTTTCTCTCTCTCTCTCTCTCTCTCTATTTATCTATCTATCTATCTATCTCTCTCTTTCTTGTGACAACGTTATCATCGATTCAGGTAAGTCTTTCTCCGTTACGCTTTGTTTCGCGCTAAAAATAAATGGTATCACGAACGACGATCCACCCACCACGTGGTATTTCATTGACCTGTCGAGAAATCGTTTAGATGTAAATTATGGAACTAAAGTTATTGGAGTTGTCGTCGTTGTTTCTTCGCAAATATACTATGCTTGGAGATAATCATTCTCGATATTAATGATATAATTTTGCGGATGAGAATTTAACTTTAGCTAGCTTTCGGGAAAAAATTTTCCAACTCTTGTGTAAAATTACTTTTGTGGAAATTATAGTGTTTTTATTCGTAGTTTATACGTTAATATTGTAATTGTAATATGCTATATTATATACTATTTATATTACAAATTTTACTTTCTCCTTTTCTTTGTAGTAATAAAAAGTAGCTAAAATAGAATAAGAGATTATTTGGATAAAGAACTTTTTTACGAGAAGGAAAAGGAAACATTAGAGTAAAATAATTAGTACTTATATTAAATTATATAGGTAATTTTGAAATACATTAAAACGAATAAAACTTTAAAAATTTCCTTTTTTAGATTTTCCATTCCATTGTGAGAAGTTTCGAATAAAATTATCTTCGCGTGGTTGCGTTGTTTAAATACATATCATCTTCACCGAGAATAGACGATTAAATTTACTTAAAAAAATTTTATTTATTTATTTAACAGCAGCTAAAACATGAACGTAATTTTATAAAATATTAAACATTTACGATTACTTACTTACAAATACGTTTAATCTAAAAATCGTTACCAACGTTAAATAAAAGTATTAATTATCTTTCCATTCTTCTTCTTTCCATCCAAGAAAATTAGAATAAAAAAGGGAAGAAAAAAAATACCACTTCTCTCTCTAAATTTTTCAATTACCCGACTCACTTCCTATCTACGAAACTATAAATGATTTGAAATTTCATCATCCTCCGTCTCGATGAAATTTCGAGACGGTTCATTTCGTTCACCTCGGGATCTCAATTACCGTCGCAAAGATTGCAGCAAGGCCGATTAAGAGCCGGCTGCTGTCTTGGAAAATCCACAACTTCTGTTACGAGGATCCGGAACAGGAGAGGGCCGGTAACGCTTTGAGCCGCTTTCCACCCTCCCTCGACACAATCTACCAGTTAAAAGCGTAGCAAGCTGGTCCTCGTGGTTACCACTCCGTGTAATTATTTTCTCATTCATTGGTGGATCGCAGTGGCCGCACCTGCAAAGCGTATCAAAATCAGATGGGGACAGGTGGCATTGGCAGTTGCATCACAAGGTATTATCGTCACAAGAGCCGATTTCCTTGGATCCTGATCCCTTGGAAGGGGGGAGGATTCGATCGTTTCCGGTCGAGAGGGGGAAATGTCACACCGCAGCGAATTTATCGTCCCCCGATTTAATTGGAAATCTTCCCCTACCGCGAACAAAATCGAAATTTCTAGCTGGCTCATTCTTTTTTTCCCTTGATCCGGAAGAAATGAGGGTCGATGTGGGAGGAATGGGAGGGGAGAGGTTTCGTTCGATCGTTGCGAGCTTTTCTATTGGTTATTTTTTATTTTGGATATCTTCGTTGGTTCGATCGTTTTCGTTTTCTTCTTTATGGATTTATTTTGTTTTTCGATGTGATTATAGTTTTGCAAAGAAGAATATTTTTTTTTATGGAAGTAATATAGTTTATAGTTAGATTTTAGGAAAAATTAATAGATAGAATAAGCGAAATTTGTTGATCATCAAATTTGTCGGTCGTTTTGATTGATCAAAATTTTGATCTTAGCGTTGTTTTCGTTTCGTATTATTTTATTATTCATCGGTTGTAATAAATAAGTCAGTTATAAAATTTATTTATTACAAGCTTTACGAATAATATCCATTTTATTATTCAAAAAGTTTCGATTTTAATAAATAAAATTTAATACGCGACTTGTGTATATATTTATAATCAATGCTTGCTGAATAATAAAATAATATTTATTAAAAGTTTGATATACGATTTTTAATGCTTTTTAATCTGATAAATTTTTTACTTCTTATTGCTTTCAATATATTTTGATATATATTTTAAATAATTTTATATACGTTTTTAACATTTTCCTTTTTGCGCATTTACGATTACCAATTGAATTTTTTTCCTTCTTAAGCGATCAGTTTATTTTTCGCACGATGTATATTCTTCTCAACACTTGTTCCAAACTTTTAAATTTCTTTTGATAGATTCAACGAAAAATTGGGAAAAATACATTCGCTTTAATAAATCACGAAAATCAAAGTTTCAATTCTCAATATTCTCGAAATTGAAGAATTCTTCAACTTCAAATTTAAAAATACACAACAAGTGGATTATTATAGAATCGGAATGTATAATTAAAATTTCCAGATTCAGCTTAAAATTAACTTATATATACGCCAATTAATAGTACGTCCATTTTATGCAGAAATTGTTTCCGCCCGGGAGTAAAAGCGGATTTCAATTAAATGCTATTAAAGCAATCTCTCGATAATATCGAAGCTGACTTTATTGCTTCTTCCCTCTGCAACAACGTATGCACGACGTCTAGATGTCGAAATGCTTGACTTTACCAGCCCTGTATAATTTCGGTCTGCGGTATTGTTCGCAAGTATTTTCAAAGGTATCGTAAGTAGATTGGTTCTGTCGTGATAATGCAATAGAAGTTGCATGGAACGACGACTAAACGGAAGAAACTTATTCAACAGGGGATATTTTCGAGGCGTGACGAATTGATAAATTGCTCGAGTAACAAATTTTGAATCTAATTTCGCGTTTAACTCGTCTTTTAACTCGTCGTTTGTTGAACAGTTTTTTGACTCGATTGCTATGAGATCGAAATTTTTTCGAATTGTTAAATTTTACATTTCCGACGATACATTTGCTTCTTCTTTATTAGAAGATGATTTTTTTGGGGGTGACGAATCGTAGAATGAGTTTCGACTTGAATTATTGATTAATTTTTGCGTTAAAGATGGGATTCATTATTCGTCAGTTTAATTTTACATGGAGATTATTTTTCAAATTAATTTATTATTTTAATTGTAAAAAATATGTTCTATAATAATGTATTAGGATGTTTTATATTCACTTAAAAAAATAATTTAATTACATTTGCGATAATATATGAAAAACATATTCTATTCTTCTTTCAAATGTTAGTAGTAAAATCAATAATCAAACTGACATTTCTTGTTTCAGTTTTAAAATTAAAAGTATAATGACACGCAATTGCGAAATATATTTTATTTGTAAAGAAAATCGAGTCGAGAAAGTATGTTTTAATACAATAATCAATAATTCAGCGGACATATTTATACATAAATATGTTTGATAAAAAAAAAGATTTGGTTTAGATTTCGATAGATTTGTTTTAATAATTATATATTGTATGGAAATAATAGAACTTGTTTTTATCATTCTTCAAATTATTCCCACTCGATATCAAGAATTAGAAAGTCGTATATTTTCTTCTAAAAAATAAATCAATCAAGATATTTGAGATAAAATTTATCTCAAATTTAAATTTAATGTATAATATAAATTATTACGTGTAATGAATGTAATTCGAAGTATATATTAATATGTTTAAAATAATATAATAAAAAATATAATCCTATTAAAAATTAAATTGTATTGTCAAAGAACTTTTCCATCGGAATAATTATGGACAAAATGAAATCGTATCAAATGTGAGATCCAATATTCTCACATAAAGAAGATCAGTATTATGTGGAAATTTATCTTTATATTTTTATTTAATTCAACAAACGACATAGCACATTATAAATCATTCTAAATTTCCTCATTAAAACTTAACTTTCTTTCATAGAATTTCTGTCATAATATTACACAAATTATTAATTATGTAATACATTACATAATTAATAATTAATTAAAAAAAAACCTTGATTTCAATAATGGCTTTTGGAATAAATCAGAATTTTTGGTTATCGATCTCAACAGAGGCAGAGACAAAGAATGCTATGAACACATGGTCAAGGATCTGACCCAGACGAAGAATTCAGACCTTCATCATGCCTATTCATTACGACTTTCTCTCTGCTTCAATGCACTAAGAATATCTGTGATATTCTTACAGGCATCTCACAGCACGTCTATTATCAAATGTTTTCTACATTTCATAAAACTAATCAAAGTATATAGAGGATATATAGTCTATAATTCATGATATAAATGGGATCAGGCTGAAGAGATTCTTAAAAGAAGAAAAAAAATTAAAAAATTAAAAATCGTATCGAAGATTTCGTTTTTCGAAAACGAAATTTGAAAACTTATGAAATACATGTGACTTTAAGCAGATATGATTGAATAATCAACAGAGTATATGAATTAGAACACTTTGAATAGTCAATGAATGAATAGACGTATTATAAGTAGAATGGTCGATGATTGATCGGACATTACATTCTTTTACACGTAAAATATATATTTTCACGTGTAGAACAATTGATTATTATTTTCAAATATTACCTATGCAACTTTCGTTCCTCCTTATTTTTATCTTACTCTTTCATAAAAATCTAATTTGTCCCATGAATTACAAATCATTGCACGTTGTTTGTAACTGTTTAAATCCGTCGATTTAATTACATACAATTAGTCCAATTCAAATTAATCGAATAATATCGATCATTTTCCATTAATCAGGATAATCCCTGTAATTTGAATTAATCTTCTTAGCATTCGGTCAAAGAGAACACATTCGAATTCGACAGTATTCGATCGCACGTAGACACACGTTGCCAGTTCTTTTATTGACTTATTCGATATCGATCGAATTGCTATCTCTTCAATTTCTTAATTATTAATTAACACAAAATTTACGATCCCAAGAAGACGATTCACGATAGTCGCGTGGAAATGGATTGTTTAAATCAGAGAGGAAATCTCAGCCAAGGGGAAATATCCTCGGCCTCGAAACTTCACCCGGCAATAAACCACGAGTACGATTCGTGGTAGTTGTTATCGATGATCTTGGCCGAAACGCGGCGCGACGTTGCCGCAATCCGCGAAACTTTCACCTCTCGTAGAATCGAGGCTCTCCTCGAGCAACTGTCTCTGGATTTGCACGCCTTTTACCTCTCGAGTGCAACTCGAGATGTCGAATTACGCGAGTTATTGGAAGATTTCGTCGAGATACCAGGATCGATACACGGTTTTTTTTTTTTTTTTTTTTACTAGATCGAGTTGTCGTTCCTTGACGTGAGAAATGGAGACGAGAAAGGAAGGTGAGGAAGGTTTTTGGATAAAAAGAGAGAGGGGAAGTCGATGTGAACGAGGATACATAAGGATGTTTGGTATGGTTTGTCGTCGTCGTGGATAGTTAGTTTTGGTATCTTTCCTCTGGCTGGATTTATGATTCACGATTTCCATGTTCGAAGGAATTTCTGGTTCGTCTGTGAAATTATTATATATTTAAATAAACGTGGAAGTGTAAGGAATATTTTACTTCTTGTTATCTTTTTTAAATTATTACAATTAAAAACAATTTTTTTATATCTAAAATATTATTCATATCGATTTATGCTATCGAAACGCGAGAGCAAACGAATATACGCGATGAAACTGTAATAAATTTAGAAAAAGAACAATTCTCTTTATCAAAGGACATGAAAATTCAAGATCTCGACAAATAATTCGAAAAAATTGATATTTATGGTGATTGGACGTATTTATTTATAGCCGAGTAACTTCTCTCCTAAAACTTATTCCGTGGTCTTTATTCTCACTAGAGATAAAGAGTAGTTTGAGAACTTTTGTGCTCAGTGTCAGGGATTTTTCCTAAACCGGTCACGCGGTTTAGGATCGATTTACCTGTCTCCAAGAGGGTGTAAAAGGGTCGTAAATGACTATCTTAAGTCTGTCTAACCTTTATCCTATATAAATCAAAATTATCGAATCTCTTACCATGAATAAAACCTGCTTTACAGATGGATCCAAGTATTTTCCAAATTTACCTTAAAAGCATTATCTGTAAAAAGAAAAAAATAAATTAAAGATTTGTTCGAAGAGAGGCACAAGAATTAGATGAATTCAAATTTTCTGATGTTTAAAACGAATGAACTTTAATCATTCATTATTGCTTTGTCGTACTATTTTGTCTATTATTTTTTTTTTTACTATTATTATTATTTTCGTTTGTTCGAACGAGTTATGAATTTTATTTTATTATTTGATTATTTTAATATTACGATCGATATCGTTTTGTTGTTCGTTGCGAATCACGCAGATTAAAATTAAATGTTAAATTCAAGAAAGAGTATTATCAGCTACTTCATGAAAAATAATCGAAATTTTATTGGAGTTTCGATTGAAGAAAGGAAAAAAATCTGGTTAACAGAAAATTTGTGGTGTGAAAATTGATTCTACACATTCCACGCTTCTTCTGCAAACATTTCTGGAGAAGGGGCAATAGAAAGTTTGCCGTTACCTTTAGATGCTGTTGACTTAAAGAAAACTTCTCCCTCTGGAGAAAGAGGGAAAGAACAAAAGGTTATCAACTTTATTAGAATTATATTTGTAATAGAAGACTAGATCAAATTCATTCTTGTTCATTTTCTAAGGAAATAAAATTTCGAAAATAATACTTAAACAAAGAAGAAGACGGTACACGAATAATTAATAAAAATAGTAGTTAAAAATTATTATTAAAAGCACAAAGAAATTTTCAGAATTATGGTTCTAATTTTTCAATAGCTGTAAAATTATCTTCTGCTCGGTCGTATCCTGTATTTTCCATAGGAGGGAACCTATTTAAATCTCTTTTTAGCTACGTTCATTTCGACATACGTGCTTCGAGCGTAACAGAATCAAAGAAAGAATAATAAATTGAATGAATCCGAATTATTCATCCCATACTCCTAGTGCAAAGAGATTGAATAACAATCGACTATGTACTGCTTCGAGTGAGGATCAAAAGGATACGTATAATTACGAAGTTATATGATTTGTTAATACTTCGACTTCGATATAAATAAGACAATTAATTAGATCGAGATCTTTCGATTAAAAAAGTGAATTAATTACTAAAAATTCATAACGATAAGAAAAATTAGGATAAATTTGTAGAGAAGAAATTTTCATATTCAAATTTTGGATATTTTTGAGAATTCTCTATGACAATTTAATGTAGATATTCCATTTGACCAAAGAATTTAATCGTAAATACTTGAAATTTCAGGATTAAGTTTCTCAAGTTTTGTATAAAAATATTCATATCGACTTCTTCTTTTAGAATTATCTTCCAAAAGTATCTTCTTAGACTATGTATTCACGCGTAAAACGTGGATTTGCACAAGTAACGAAGATATAAATACCTAATGAGCAATCAGAGGAAGAAGCAGACCATTGAGAGAAAGCTAATGAGTATTCCGTGCTTGTCAGCTATTAATGTATAAATTGTTACAAGTCTTGTTAAACGAGCTTTCTTCGAAACTCCGAGACGTCGCTCTTCCTTAATCGAACGAGGTAATCTTCTTTTCACCGATTCTACGATAACAACGATTCCGAGATAAATTTACCATTTATTATTTGAATATTTGGTAGAATGATCGTCGAAATATTTGAAAAGAAAAGTGGAACGATATTTTCGAATGATTCCAGATTATTGATAACAGAGATTTTTACAAGGATACAAAGTTTAACTAAATGAAAGTAATAAATTTTTGTAATAAAGTATCTTGGATTTTGGATTTTGGATTTGAACAACAAATGAATTATCTCAATTGATTATGAATTAATTAGAGCACAATAACAATATAATACAAAATAGTTTGATCTTTAAAATTTTCAATCTACGTACCTTTTTTTCAAATTCGAATTAAATTAAATGTATATTATTAATACATTGCAGATATTTTTTTTTTTATTTTATTCAAGTTAAATAATCAACGAACAAAAGGAGTACTTTGTTCTGTTGGTCCACTCATTAGTAATACCGTCTAGCAGACTCGCACCTTAGACAGTGGGACAGAGGTCAAGTTAGAGACGATTATTTGCAGAGAAGGATATAGTTGGAGAAGTGCTTGCGAAAATTGTGTTTGCAGCGTGAATCCCATTGGTATTACTTTGGTCTGAATTCCTCGAGAGGATAAAACAATCGAGCTGATCGCAGCAACAGTTGTACGAAAAATAAAATAAAAATAATGTTAAATAAATTAGGAACAATCGTCAGGAAAAAATCAAGAAAAATTGATTCCTTTTATCTAATATATACGTACAAATATAAACGAACAGTGAAAAAAAAAATCTACATTTTAGATTATAATCAAAAGGTTCTAAAAGGATCGAACCCTCTTGCGTATTAACGACAATCGACAATCAGCTATGCTGACATTTAAAATCACGGTTTTATTGCAGCGGTTTTATTCGATTATTGTTCCACGTTCTCCTGTAAAATGAAAAGAATTGAGATCAATTAGCGTTGCATTATTTCTGAGTTAGGCAGCCATGTTACAAAAAATACGACATGCAAAGGAAATTAGTATTGTGGTTGAAGTATGTGTCGACCTACTTAACACGTTTCCATAATTGGAGAGTTTCCGTGAATAGAGAAAAAAAAAAAAAAAAAAAAGAAAAAAGAAAAAAAATGTTTACAACCCTTGGCTAAGAATTATCGGAGAATTTTCAGCGAATTGACGTTTATTCGTAAACTCTCTTGAGTTGAATTGAATTAATTTACTAATTGAACAGTTCCTTGAAAGGATGGGGGTTTTGCATCGAGATGAAAATTTCACTCAGATCGAAAAATTTACGTTTGTTTGTAACGAGTGATTAGAGAAGAAAAGAAAATCTTAGAAAATTCTGGAATATTGATAAATTATAAATTATTCTATTTTTTTTTTATTTTCTCTCAATCATTTCATTTTTCTTCTTTTTCTTTTTAGATTGTCACACATTTGTACATCATATAATATAATGATTCATCCAACAATTCCTAATAATACCTACAAATTATGGAAGAGATTATTTTTAATATGGTCATAAATAGGTATCAGTGTTATCTCGTAATGGGTAATAGGTTTTATAAATCTTTATGATTTATAAAACCCATAATTTCCCCTCGCTATAAAGTATAACAATATTACAGTGGAATGCCGATTATTCGATTTATAAGTACTTGCAAAGTCGAGCATTTAAAGTGAACCGATCGATCATAAGTCAGACATTGGGTAGACAACTCGAAATGGGATCTGTTTTCAGTGATGCATCGTATATATGGTCAGACATCGAATGCATCGTTTAACTAGTAGCTAATGTTTTGAAAATGTGTTGTGTTAATGTGTTGTAATTCGATATCAACAGCAGTGGTATTGCTGTGGAAGTACAAGCTGCTATTGCACTTCTATCGAATTTGCATTTGATTTGTTATGACCATGTCGACAATTGAACATTTAGCGACTCGATGAAATTAAAAATTAATACTTTTTATAGTATTTCGATATATTTAAAACTGGTACACCCGAAAAATAAATTAAACAAAAGATAAATTGATCAAATATAAATTTTGAATTATTCAATTATATAATCCATAAATATTTTTTATATATCCATATAAAAATTCATTTTTTATAGAAAATTAAACTATTCTTTATCAAATATATTCACGCAAACGACACTGCTCACCTTATTATTCAATTATTTATTTAAAATTTCGTGAAACTGAAACTTGCACGTATTATAGTTTACATAAATATCGTTCGAAATAATCACCTTTGTAAATAGGTATACGTAAATATCGAGTAAATGTGGCCAGGTCACCGGTTAAAATCCCGATTTATTAATCTTAAAACAGATTGCAATTATTATTGAAACGGTTAATCCCATTGGTCGAATCTCGTCTACGTTTATTTATTCCAAAATCCGATAACACGAGTTTAATACTGAAAATTAATAAATCGATGGAACACGTACGCGCGTACAAGAGACGATCTCGTCTATGGAATTTCGATTAAGCCTTCGAGACAGAATTTCCTGGCTGAAAATTTTAATTAAAACTGTCGAGCCGAGTTTAGCGGTTCGCAACACCTCGACCTTCGCGTCGCGAGCCCCAACTCAAGTGTAAAGGAGAAAAAGATCAATAAATATCTCGGACGTGCACACATAGGCCGACGTTTAGCCTTTTTCGCTCTTCTAATTAACTCTTTAACGTGTATACGTACGAGATTGTTGAGAAATAAGTTGTGACTCGAAAACGAAGTTGTACGAGAAATTTATATTTTTTTTTTTTTTTGTATGGAATATTATTGTCGGAATATTATTGTATCTGTAACTGCTTGTAACTGAGCGTTAATATATTCGTGGAATATTTTCTTGGAGGATCGATTCTAGAGATCAAGACGAACGTAAAAGTTGTTATACAAAAATATCGGTTGAGGCTTAGTTATTGAGTGAGTTAAGTTTTCATTAGACGAAGCAAGATGGAAATAGAGTATATATATATGTGTATATTAGTGTGACAGAGACAAAATGATCTCAGTCTTTTTTCCATTCAGCTTTTTAATTTGATTTGCTTGTAATTTAAATAAATGGGTTTTAACTAATATTTTTGTGTATCATTGTTATTTCATATTCGTTTTAGATCCTTCAAAAATATTAACATTCTATGTAATATATAATTTTAGTTAGTCTTATGACGTTTCTTTTCACCTCTAATAATTTAATTAATATGTTTCAATATGTATATAGGATAATTTATATATATTTCTAATGTTTCTAAAAGGATAGAAAATGTTATATTTTGACTTGTAGAGATTTTTGGATTATTTTTGTAAACGTTCTGTAGCGATTTTTCAACGAAGACATGGCCATTTAAACGATACCGCTTTCAAAAATATTTCGCTTCAGAATTTCGATTGCTTTTTCTCAGTTGCTCGGTTGACCGATTTTATGAAGTCGAATTGAAAGTTCCATCGACGCTTTTCGTTAATCGATTCGTTTTTCGACGAATGCAATGTGCCGTGTTCAATTTCTATGATTTTAAAAATCATTCCTATTTCATTCGTGAAAACGCATCATAGCCAAAATAGTTTTTTCATTCGAGTACCGTCCACTTTGACGAATTAATTCGTAGTTCTATGAAAAGGTATTGATTGAAATTACACGATTAAATTATTTGCCTATATTTTGAATGTAATGCAAATTAAATTAAATAATAGAAATTTGCTCATAGAAGTTCGTACGATTACAATACAATTCAGTAGTATAGTTTAATATTGCAAGCAAAAATTCTTATAAATTATAATTCTTAATAATTATGATATAAAAAGAAACTCTATTGCAAAATCTAAAAAAAAAAAACTTCTAAATTTCTTTTTCGAGAAAATGAAATATTATCGATTAAAAAAATGAATCAAAAACCTGCAATTTTCTTTCCAATAGTTTTGCAGTACGATTATTATTAAAAAAATCGAAATTGAATCGAGGAAAAATTAACGAAAGCACCGTGCTTCGACTTTTCGATCATTTTCGATAATTTCGATTACTGTATTCGAGTATTCAGTGCCCAATAATGAAATTGATTTATCATTAACGAAATAGTTGGACGAGCATTCAATTGCGACACGGTCGGCTATAAATTAATTCTAATTAAAAGCGGATCGTTCCTTGTTCGTCTTCCGCATCCCATCTGCCCGTACACTAATTTCACTTGTATATATCCGCTATCTCGGCGCGGTTACTGCTATTGTTTACAATTTCACTCGAAACACCGAGTTGCCCCCGCGTGATATACGCGTGCAAACACTTGCACGCGCACAATAGGGCCAATGGGTATAAATTGAGACTCGAAGTGGGGGAATCGTGTTAAGATGTGCCCGCGAGCTTTCCAATTGTTGTTGTGCTTGTTCCTCCAATTAGTGATCTTAGTTTTCGCGGATGGATCGTTTTCGAAGCAACGTCTTCGAGACGATTTTGCAATTGGAATATCTTTAAAATGGGTTAATAAGAGTGAGAAGAGATCGAGAGTGGTGAAGATTGGCAAGTGAGATTAAGTGGTGCGAGTCGATGATAAGTAACAAAATGGTGTAACGTGTTTTGAAAAGTGATAAATAGATGGAGTAACTTGCGTCACTTTTAGAAGGATAAGTCGAATCAGAAAATCTGAGAACTTTGAAGAATTAAATAAAAATTGTTTAAAAAGTATTTTATATTCCCTTCGTTTGAAATATTTATTGTCGAAAATGACGAGAAATCTTACGTTAAATGGATTTCCTTTTTGAACTTTCTGAACGCACTTTCGAAACATCGTTTCTCATTTTCCCTCCTCCCCGAAGACACGTCGTAGAACATGAATTCTTGGTGGTTTCTAGTCGCGTTGAAACTTTCTCACGTGGAAAGCGAATCCATAATGAGCGAAAACTTGAGAAGGAATTACTCTGTTCCCGTTTCGAACCTGTTGAATCTATATATCGTATATCTTCGCGTCGCATAGTCGTTCGAAAAATTGTTCAAAATTTTCTTTCTGACAATACGAAATCAAAGTAAGAAGAATAAGATCGATCAAGTTTATAATTATATTTATAATTATTCGTTCATTGCTCGTTCGAAAAAATAGCGATAACAAGGTGGTGCAAAAAAGATTCAAAAACGAAATCAGATAATTAAAAAGATCAGAATAAACGAAGATCGTGGACGAAGAGGAATAAAACTCTCGAAGACAAAGGAGAATAAAAGCGAAACAAGCTTGCTTGTGATCCGATACAAGAGCATTTATCACGAAAGAAACGCGACAAGTAGAAAGAAAGATTACATTTGTTTCTTTCTTCTTCCGTTCATCATTTCGCTTTTCATCGTTTAACGAGTATTTTCACGGACGGATAATATTAACATTTAAACTTTTCGTTTTCCTGGTGGCGCTTCGGGTCGGTTCATTAAATCCGTGTCGTTAAAAGAGTGGAGAGGGGGGCGGTAGAATATTTTACAAGCGTTTGAATATTCCCTTGAAATTAGCATTCGACTAAGGAATTTCGCCTAACCCTTTCTCGCCTCGGTGTCGTTTAACAATATAATACGCTTTCAATTAAACACGAATTGAACCACTGTCCAATTAAATCTCGGCCAATAGGCGAATAATTCCGAGCATCTTTACGTCGAGGACTCTTCTTCCTTTCCTTTTCATCGTGAACAATTTTGCAGAGAAACTTTCGTATTTTTCTGAAAACAATTATAATATTAATTTTGTTATTATTTCTTCGTTGATATTTATAAAATATCATCAAATTTTTTTTCTTTTTTCTGTAAATCACACTTTCGATCAAAAGATCCTCGATGATAAAACTAATCGTGTTTCGTAAACGTTTTCAAAAATTCAATTCAATTTATTCTGGCATGGTGATCCAATTAAAGTCGTCGTTATTATTGGATAATTATTTCCTTGTTAAAAAAAGGATATGTATATGCGTCGAGGTAAAATTGTAAGAAATGGAAGAACATTGACTCGAAACTGTTTCATTATTGGCGTATCGTTTAAGAATCGTTGTTGTCGTTTAAGCCGATTTCGTAGAGCGGCCGAGACCGATGTAACGTTTAATTGAATCGAACATTCGTGAAACCGAGATCGGTGAATTCAAATTCAACGGGAAACTTGTTCGCGTGTATCTAAACACGCCTCTGTTTGCGGAACCGCTTTATCCACCAGCTTGTTTTCCACGTCGTCCGATCATATTGACAGAAAAGCAGTTTTCTGGCCGTATTCTCGATGGAACAACGAAACACCTCTGTTGAAAATCGTGCTTGTTGTGCGAAACAATTAACCCGTGGCCAAAGAATAAACACCATAATTTTCAATATTTTTCGCAAAATTTTTCAGAAAGTTGAAAATTTAATTAATTTTAATGAATTTTTATTGTCAATATGCTTCACACATGTGTTATATATATATATATATATATATGTAATCATTGTTATATTTTTTTATTTTTCACTATGCTCTTATGGAAATTCTGAAGAGAATTGAGTTTATTCGTACGATCAACAAATCAGCCGTCTGGATATTTGATAAAATTATCAAACAATAAAGGAAAGGGTGGACATTTTAATCAAAGCAAAATACTACTGATAAAAATAGTTAATAAAAATCGTTATATAAATGCCGTACTAAAAACAGTATTATTCTTCGAATCTCGAATAACCACGATAAAATTTTCTGCGTTGCCTCTCGATAATTATTCTCGAAATATTTATTTATCCTGTTTAACAAAGGATTGTCGAACGATTGCAAAGTATTTATCTTTTTTGGTTGAATAAATATTTCATTTACAAATCGAATCGATCGTTTGAAACGAATTACTTAATAGTAAAGTTTATAATTCAATTTCACAAAAATAGGACGTTTGGAATTTTCACGTGTTTTTTAAAGAGTTAAAAATATAAGGTACGAAATTATTGTTCGAAACGCGTGGACATAATCCTCGCAATATTTGGAAAGTAAAAAATTGTATTTCAAAGCGAATGGAAAATCATTGACGAGAGTGGTCGGTAAACAAAACGAGGGAGGAAAAAAATAGAGATTCCGTTTTTATAAAATAAAAAGAATTGTTTTGCGCTCTGTTTTTCTATCTTCTTAAGATTTCCCGTGTAAACTTGTTTTATCGCGAACATTTATCGATAGGAGATAATAAAGTTAATAACAATTTCATTTTTAGGCAATTTGATTAATAATCTTTCGATACCCTTCGCTTGTTTCTTGTATCAGTTAATTTCGATGGATTTTTGGATAGCGTGTATACAGTTGAAATAAATTTACAAAACGTATTATTTAATTTTTCATCGTCAATTAGGATTTTTTCAATCCAATATTTTTTTTGTAATCCAATTTTTAAAAAAGCTATTTTATTCCAAAGGATGACCTGAATACGTTTTGCCAAAGATTATATATTGATTGATTAATGAAAGTTAATTTATTTCTTTTAAATAAATCGCTGTTGAATAAATCTAATTTAATAATTATATTTGTTTTTTAATTAAATGTAGATAATTATCGGGGCTCATATCTTTTATAATTTAATTAAAGAATGATGCACGAAAGGAAAACTTGGTGATCGTTTAAAAGTTTAATGAAATATTAAATAAATTGGGCATCTCTCGGTCTCGAGCGTAATTAATTCATGATAAAATTCGGTTTCGAGAAAATTGCAAGATAAAAATAGAAACTTTTCATTAAAATTTGCATCATTAATTTTCTTTTCTTTTCTTTTCGCGCAAAAATATTTATACAAAAATGAAATTACATTGAAATTAAAAAATTTACATCCCTTAAAGACAGGAAACTAGTGCCAGGATACGGATATAACAATTATTCTTTCTCAAAATTTTTACTATTTTTAACTTGATCAAAGATGATTTGATTCTTTTCGGTTAAAATAACACATAACGATATAACGATTCTTACTTACTTTAATATTTTATTTCATCGGAACAAGATTGAATCGAGAATCTAAAATACATTTTATCCCTCCCTACAACTTTAAAATTGAAACTTCACGGAAAAACCAAGGAAATATCCCCTTCGTCACTCCATCTTACATCCATTTCGATCATTCTAATCACAAATTCTCTTTCCTTTCAAATCCCTCCTATATTCCTCGAAATCCAACCGAATCGATATCCTCGTACAACATTTACTTTAAAAATAATTCATCTCTCTCCCTCTCTCTCTCTCTCCCTCCCTCCCTACTAATTTCACTTGTCTCGTCTTCCGTTCTCTTTTACCTAATAATAATAATAATAGTAATGAATGAATGGAGAAAATGGAGGAAATACTCGTTTCACCAAAGGACACGTTGTTCCTAAACAACGGTGGATGACGTCAAGCCGTGGTGATGGTGATGGTGGTGGTGGTCGAAGTATCAAAAGTCGACACACGAGGCGGTGTACACATTGCGTTTTCCTCATCGGCGAATAACTCGGTTAATTACTCAGCACGATTCTGGACCGGTGCTGGCCGATAAATCTGATTTGCTCCACCGACTCGGTCAATCGCTTTCTCGCACCGATGCTTTTGCGAACCCACGCCCGCCATTTTTCCCCGTAATGCCGACACCTACGCGATTACCTTTGTTCCGAATTTACGAATCGAGTCGCGCGAGTTTCCCATTTCCCCGATCGATCCATCCATTCTACATTTTATTCTTTCCTCCCCGATTTCCTCTTCCAATTTTATTTCCAAAAGTGATTCTCATATTAGGATCGGGAATATATTGGGTTGTATTGGAACCAACGCGTTGAAAATATTGATAAATTCTCTAAGGAAACGAATAAGTAATGATCGATAATGTGACGATGATAATGATTAATATTAGAATTGTAATACTAACTGGAGGATTAGGATTGTAAACTGACCAGAATCCGTTAAATCTCTTTCCTCCCGATTTTTTCTTTCCATTTTATTTCCAAAAGTGATTCTCATATTAGGATCGGGAATATATTGGATTGTATTGGAACCAACGCGTTGAAAATATTGATGAATTCTCTAAGGAAACGAATAAGTAATGATCGATAATGTGACGATGATAATGATTAATATGATTAGGATACATATTTTATTTCCAAAAGTGGTTCTCATATTAGCGTTGAAAATATTGATGAATTCTGTAAAAAACAAATAAGTAATGATCGATAATGTGACGATGATAATGATTAATATGATTAGGATTGTAATACATATTGACCAGAATCTGTTAAATCTTTTTCCTCTCCGATTTCTTTTTTCCATTTTATTTCCAAAAGTGGTTCTCATATTAGCGTTGAAAATATTGATGAATTCTCTAAAAAACAAATAAGTAATGATCGATAATGATTAATATGATTAGGATTGTGATACATACTGGCCAGAATCTGTTAAATCTCCCCGATTTCCTCTTTCCATTTTATTTCCAAAAGTGGTTCTCATATTAGCGTTGAAAATATTGATGAATTCTCTAAAGAAACGAATAAGTAATGATCGATAATGATTAATAATAGGATTGTACATACTGACCAGAATCTGTTAAATAGAGAGGATAGTTTAAGCATAGAAATTTATTCCTTCGTTTAAAAACATTATGGATAGGTGTAGATTGTCGAGAATAAAAATATCGTGAGAACTGAACTTATAAATTGTACAATTTTGGGAATATAGAGGCTGGCTACTTGCCACTTCCAATCTTGACTCATTTATTTCCCATAAAAATCCCTATTGGTTGCAAAGATCCAGTACGATCACCAATCTTCGTTTTCCAATAGTTCTTTCTAATTATTCATCTCAAAAATAGCAAAATAACTAACTGGCTAATTATCTGGAACGATTTCCTTAAATTCATTAAAAAAAAATTTATCAATAAATCAAATCAAGCGACGCTCGATACTTTCGAAAAAATATTCCACCGGAAATCGAGAAAGTATTTCGAATGTGAAAAAAATAAAACACCCGACTTATCGTTTCATCTCATACGTTTTACGACAGACGCGATAATTTCGAAAATTCGACGCGAGATATTTCATAATTTTTTCCCGCGCTTCAGTAATCATCGGGTCGCAATTTTTAAAAAAAAAAAAAAAAAGAAAAATCGATTTGGCGCACGCCAAATGTCACCGCACAATTTCATCGGACTTTCCCTCCTCCCCCTCCCTGACCAACTAACGCCCTCATCCGCCATAACACGAGCCTCCGCTCGCATCGAGCGGAACCATTTGTATTCGACCCGTTTCCAACTTTTCCCTTTTCCGTTGAATATCAACCCGCCCCCGGGTCTGAGGTGAACGGGGAGACCAAGGAAGACCGTTGACCCAGAATCTCTCATCCTGGAATCGATGGCCGACACTCTCTTTGAAGTGGTGACAAAGAAGAAAAAAAAGGGAGAGAAAGAGGGGAGGAAGAGAGAGAGGGAGAGGGAAGAAGGAAAAGGGAATCCTTCAAATGATATCGAATTGAACGGTTAGGCTTCTCGTCGAGAAGCGAAAGAAAACGGACTGAGAGGCTGGGGGAAGCGTGTCGAGGAGGGGTGCGTTGTTATCCGTTAAAATCTAGGTTATGAGCGGTAGGATAGGCCGCGAGGGAAAATCGAACCGGGAGGCTTGGACACCGAGAGCAACCCATCCCCGTCTCTTTCCTTCCGTCTCTCTGTTTCTTCCTTTTGTTACACGTTCTTCTGTCAACTGGTCCTAGCACCTCTGTCCCAGCTCGTCGATTGCTCGACTAACTCGTAACGGAACCTGAAACAAATAGATATGGATTTATTAGAATGGATTAGAATTTATCAATTTATCAATTTTAATAAATGGAAAAATAAATGAAAAAATCGTTCTTTAAGCCTTCTTTTTAAAATATTGAGAAGTATTTACATACATAATAATTTAATGCATTAATAATTATTCTTAATTCTATTGTTATTGCATGTCAAAAATGGTGTTGGTGAAGTTTGCGTTGACCATTTCTGACGATGACTTGGGATATTTGGGGGGATGAGAAATCGTATTGGAGTAAGTAGTTGGAGGAAATAAGGAATGGACATTCCAGAAGAATGGAATTTTAGGAGATTCTGACGTTTATAGAGGGGAAATAATGGTTATATAGTGACGATATATTGTTTGCGGTGGGATTTTGTCGGTGAATGGTGTTTTATTGGGTATACTAAACATACAGATTTACTAGAAAATGATTTTGTTTATTCGCGTTATTAAGAGCTTGGAAAAGGAATTTAATAACAATATTATTAAAGTTATAGTAGAAATAAAAATGATAGACAAGGAATATGGAATAAAGAAAAAATAATGAAGATATTGACGTTCATCTTTATCAAATTTGAGTTTTCGTATGTTACATAATAAATAAATAAATAAAATCTGCTAAAAACAATATGTTTCTTTCTTGAAAATGTTAAAAATGTCACGTACACGTGTTAAACCATCTATATGGAATATAAAGTTAGTTAAACTTTGTAAAATTATTCTTGCATTCATATAATCTTTAATTTGTTTACACTATCATCAATTATACATTTTTCATTCGAATCAAGTAATTCACTGCTCTCCCTCCTTTCCATTTTCTTTCACCATCGATGCAATGCATAAATTTACAGAACGAGATACGAAGAAAACATTGACGAGAAACGAAAGAAACAGAGCATGGAGCAGGAAACGTTAAGAATGATGATGTCTGTCAACGTAAGAGTTACAACAAAGATGTGTTATCGTTACACTTCACAGAGCTTTTTTGTCTTTCATTTATTCATCCCTTTATCTTTCCATCCTGTCTACGTGTGTCTTCGTCTCGACTTTCGCCGTTTTCGTCGATCCTTATCGGATTCGAGAATATCGTGGAACGAGATATCGTTCTCATTTCTTTTGCTGCCTCTTCGACCGCATCGCGGCAGAAATGCTGAAACAGCTAGAACGCTCGATAAAGAATAACGAGTTGCAAGAAGAAGCTCTATAGTCGGGAAGGGAAGGGGTTGCTTCTGGAGAAACATAATTCAACACGCTCGAAGGATTTCTTTGCCAGTAACAAATAGTAATTCTGTCTGACCGAGGAGAATTGTTTTTGGATGCTGTTTCTATTTTCTTTTTTTAAGGAAAAATTAAGATTAATTGAGTTTGTGTACGAAACGTTCGAAAGGGATGTTCCAAAAGGGGGAAATCACTTATTTGATAAGTGAATTTGCAAGGAGGAATTGAAATTATTGAATATGATTGTTATTATTATTGTGAATAATTTTTTTAATAATTCTTTGATAAAATTTTTGTAATAATTCTAAAAATTTTCTGTATCGAATTCTTTGATCTTACTAGATATTCTTGCATGTGAAAAATATTGAATTACACTGGGATGTTACCAATTATTAAGTAATTATTAAAAGATAATCACAATATAAATAATATTAAGTAACAATATCGACTAATTATCATTCAAGAGAAATTTAGTTATCATCAATTTTAATCCTTCAAAAAATTCTTCCAACGTTTCTCCCATCGAAAATTAATGATGAGTGGAAAAAGAAAAAAAGGTCAAAGATGGTGGAGCAAATGAAAAAACGAGGAAAAGTAGTGCTGGTTCGTGTTCGAATCGATGCGAAACGTTGCCAGTGTCTCGTATTTTTTAATCGCTTTAAACGATGTACCGTGTCGACTCGATTTATAGTAGCCTTGTAATGAACGTGTTCCATTCTCTCTTGTACAATGCCGTTACTATTTTTAGCGGCTTCCATCCAAGAGCGGTTGAAATCTTTTTTTCAAATCAGCCCGGAATTTCAACGTTTAATCTTTCTTCCCTTCTTTCTTCCCCCTTTTACTTATTACTTTTCACCTTCCGTCAACGTAACGCTTATCCGTGAGACATTTTATACGCTTCGAATTCGAGGATATCGAATTTTTTTGCCGGATGAGCTTAATTTGTAACTTTGAAACACGGATGGTATCGTTACACTTTGGAATAATTAATGGAAAAGGAAGAAGAAAGGAAAAGGAAACAAAAAATTAGAAAGTATTTCGTTCGAATTTGCTAGCAAATAATTCATCAATAAGATTTTAAGCCGATCAAGTTACTCTGATATATCCATTGTTCCGTGACATATATTTGCTCAACTTTGTATCATGTTAAATGAATTAAAATTCGAAGATATTTTACATATATATATTAGAAACTTGTTGTTTTGGAAACTTTTTTTTTTCTAATATTTCTATTTTCATTCATATTTATCATTATTAAAACTGTGTACATTGCTTAAAATTACTTTCGAATTTGTAATTAAAATCCAAAAAATTATCTTTCGTTAAAAATATATTTTTTTAATATTCGTTAATTGATTTTTTTATTAAAATTTATTTTATATACTATAGGTAAACATCAGTATAAATTAATGTCTGAACGTGAAATAACATTTGTCATTAATATTTCTTTTTTTCTTTCGTTTTGCATCGATGGCAAATATTAGTAGTATTAAATAATACGTGTATTATTTAATGCAGCTTGGTGTTAATAAATTCTATTTCCACCTGAATTTTAATTACGTTTATTAAATGTTATACCGTTATAAGTGAGGAAATTTACCGAATAAACACATAATTGATGAAACGATCAACGTTTAATACCTTTTACGTTTATTACGTAAATACATTGTCAGGAAGTCGTAAAAATATTCATTTAAAAAAAAAAAAAAAAAAGAAATATTGTATTTCATAAAGCAAAAGCAATCAAAATAAAATGCGGTTGAAAAAACAATATTCCTCAACAATGCGAGATGAATATGAAATAAAATATATCCAATATCACAATATTCTGAATGAAATCAATTTTTTAAATATTATTACATTCGAGATGGAAAGTATCATCTGATGAAATTTAAGATTTTAATAATCTCAAAGAAAATTTTATATATAGCACAATTTTTAATTAAAATTCCACAAGTTTGTGATATATGCATTTAAAAATAATACTTTAACATTTGTATTCAATTAACACGTCTCTTTATTTAAAGAGAAACAAAATGTGAAAAAAATTTAGCGTGCATGTCATCATTCCTTATGTTTAGATAATTGTCTTTATTGAATACAAAATAATTTCGAGAATTAATATCGATTCGCACGATAACATTTATATTAGAATTATAAATTTTAAATAAGAAAATAATTTTCCATTTCGAGAGGAATCGTTAAAGAAATTTTCAGTATTTCATAACGATTTAAACGAATCTAATTTAGCTGATTATTGTTTGACGATGAAAACTTGGAGTAAAACTTTCTCGTTAGACTTTGAACAGCAGAAGAAACTTTTGTAGCGCTAAGACTGATTGGACTTCCGCTTTACGTTTAAATATCTTAACGATCTTTTAAACTTTATCAAAATTCAATATGTTTATCATCAATTTTAATGTTTAACTCTTAAACAGTCTCACTGGTTCCTCGTTAAACTGTAAGTTCGTAAATCGTTCTCGAAATTTCTTTATTCTTCTTCTGTTAATTTCATCCTCGATTATTTATTTAATTTCTCATTGAACTTTTTCTACTTTAATTCACTCGTGAAAAGATTTCCTCGTTAATGATTCTTGGATGTTCGTTTGTAACGAAATAAATAAATCTCTCATAAATATAAATTTTCTTTTATGATAGTTATCATCGATTTCTAAATGTATTTACTATTTCATTAATCTTTTCAACTTATATTGGAATCAATATAATATATAGAATAATAATATAGAATCAATTTTTCATCAATAAAAAAGGAATTATTCTCAGCTAATCAAATTAACAAATAGATAAAAATTTGCAGAAACCGAATTATGGAGTAAAGAAATTATGGAGTAAAGAAATTTTTGGTGATGAAAATTAGAATTGATTGAAAATATATAGACACGTATGAATACAAAAAAGTTCCAGTACATGCAATATTTATACTTGATAATAATTTGATTTTCTTAATCACATTTATAAATTTGTCAGTAATTCGTTTAAAAAATTTCCATTCGTAAGATATGCTACGAGATTATTTTTCCGTGTAATTAGCGAATTTAGATTGCCTAGAGGATCATGTCACTGGAATATTTCCTTTCTTGCCGGAAGTATAGGACAGCTATTCCATAAGTGGCCGCAAAATGGAGCAACTTCATCCCGAAGAGATTCATAAAGGTCATCTTCGTAATGGCCAACTATTTTGTATCGCATTTTGGGAATATTCCACGAGATTTTACATTGCTGCTGTGGATCGTTTAAACGCAAGATGATTATAACGCTTTATTGGCCGTTCATCATGTTAATGAGAACCCGCCATCAGCTACTTAATCTCTCAGGAATTCTCCTTGCCTCGATATTTACACGGAGTATCTAACAGAATTATTCATTAAAATAAATTTTTATACCAAATAATTACTCAAACGAAATTTTCAATTTTTTTTTGTTTTCCTTTTGTTTTTTCATTGTTTTTTCATTTTCCTTTTGTTGCTTCATTTTTTTATTATTCATTTTATTCGGATAATAATATATTTGAAAGCTAGATTATTTTAATATTTATAAATTAATGGAAAGAGTACAAAATCTTGAGAGGTAAAGATAAATAGTTGAAAATAGTTCGAACGGTGCATGCACCAGATATATATTTAACAGATAAAAGTTAAGAAACAAAGTAATTACAAAGTTTCTTAATATTTTTTATTTAGTTTTTTCCCAAGTATATTCGAAAAAAAAAATTTGAACGACGTATGAATTTTTATTTATGTTATTTTCAATTCGAACTTTGATCTCAGAGGATAAAAATTTTTTTCAAATAGCGATAAGTGTAATCCAATGGTTCGTTAAAAGATATTTCGCGAAAGATTTACAATGCAAAAGTTTTTAAATATAATAGAAAGCTGCTTATGTATTAAAAAAGTCAGTTTATTCTCGAGTGGAACGTTATGAATTTCAACAAACGCGACAGGAATTATTGGAATACTGAAAATTCTGGACTAACTGTACGATTAATGAGGTCTTCTGGTAGCAAAGAGTAGCACGAGTTGTCAGAAACAAAGGTGAAATTAACATGGGTTTAATTAAGTAATGAAATATGAGAAAGATTTTTTTATGAAAATTAATTGCCACGCTAATGAATGGCGTGAAACCCTTCATTTAGAGGGAAGCAAAAACAAATGGAGAATATTTTATAATAAGATGGATAATAACAAGTATAACCGTGTATATATTTCGAAAAATTGACATTGAAATTGTGTCAAAATATTTGAAAAATTTTGGCAATGACGTTATAAATTATTTATTATATAGTTAATAGCAATATGTTTTATAACATTATTCGAAAAATACAGTAAAATACTATAAAAATAACATAACAACAACGAAATATTAAGAAACCAAGTGCTTATTTTTTATGATTTAATTATCTTATAAATATCTCTTTTTCTATTTATTATCGCATTTAATGAAGCAAATTTGATAAATATTGATGTATCAAAGACACTCTCTTCGTTACATTTAATAAATTAAATTTAATTTAACGAAACTTATCATTATTTATTAAAATCATTCTACTATTTATTATCGTTCATTAATGATTAATAGATTTAATTATAACCTATAAAATTTGTGTTTGTATAACTTTCACACGAAATAATTCATTGGAAATTTCTAAAAATATTTTATGTTATTACAAAGAAGAAGCATTCCTTTAACGATATAAATCTAACATCATTCCATCGAATCGAAAAATTGAGACATTTCGCGTCTCTTTAGCCCATAATTATGCACAACTTCCGGTTAAATGGCGGCTGAAGGGAAAGCGTTGCAGATGGGAACACTTGTCCTCGATCCAACCCGTTTAATCATCGTTGATAACGACTTTCTCGACGGCTACTTACCATCCAACTAAGAACTAATAAACTGCAAGACGGCTCGTTCGTTGCAACTTTGTCGAAGTTTCGTCGATGTTTCCTTAAGGCGATTTCTGATCTAGTACCACTCGATTGTCCGATACCACATCAAGTATTTAACATTGTTAGAATTATTTCTTTGAAGTAACGAGTTATAGATAATTTTAATTAAAAGATGAATCGTTGAATAAGATAAATCAATTTAGTTTCAATATATATGTAGTGGAAATAGCAATAGTGATATATAATATTGTATAAATAATAATTATAAATATATTACAATTTGTGTGAAAATTCCGTATATTTTTAATTTTTGGCGTCATTTTATTAGAGATTCCTTATATTTTTCAAAAAATGTCTATATTCTATTTTTTTTGCTGCCATTATAATCATAACCTGTTGACTGGGCAGTGGAAAACAATAAATAAAATATACGGGTTTAGCTGAATGAATATATTTGATTATACGTGATTGCGCGTATCTGTTTATAAAACATTTGAAATACGTGTATCGAAGAGAAACAAATAGCTACCAACTCTGAAATAGTAATGTTGCTGACAACAATTTTGAACATTCAATAATGAAATCATATATATAAAATTTCAGTGAACTTTAAATTTATATTAACCATAAAATGATAAAAGATACTTGTTAATTTTTATTACACAAGTATGAACGCGCACGGAGAATTAAATGAAATATTAACTAATCTTTGTTGGAGAAAACGAAATCAGAGATTTCAACCTCGTGTAGGGTATTTGCATATTTTAGCAGACGCGAAACAAGAAAACAAAGGGAGGAATTTCAAACAGCCTACTTATAACCAGAACGAGAATCGACCTATATAAAATTTAAAACAGATCCTCCCACTTTAAAAAGAGGGAACAAATGAAATTTTCCGTCCATTGTGAAATTAATTAAACAAGCTTCTATCTATCCCATATTAATTTCTCATTTTCTCTTTTCAAATCAATCTTTCAAAAATTCTGTTCCACGAATATAATAATCTCCTACAATTTCATTCATTCGTGACATTTCTTTTTTTAATAATTAAAACCCGTTCCAATATAAATAGAAACATCCCATTTACTTCTACATTGTCGTTTCCAAAATTAAAATATTTTCTCGAAAATGTTCGATTTCCATAACAACCCATACAACAAAAGCAAACGATCGACAAGGAAAACGATATCTCGTTACTGTAATCACGATTCACCTTCGACTTCACTCGTTTCGTTAAACGTTTCAATCTTTAATAACTTCATATCGATTCCTCCACATTCCTCTTCATTCTTTCTCCCTCTCCCCCTCTTTCCTTTTAACTCCATTCAAATTTCACTCTTTCCGCCCAGATGTAATATCACGCGATCCGTTCGAACGAACCGCGTTCGGTCGAAACGAACGGTCTCAGCCCCGGGAAAACGAGCGCTCATAATTACTTTCCATCGATGGGATCAATATTCGCGCGCGCTCATTAAAACGCGCGCTCGATCGATTCGCGCGGATCACGCGCGATCACCAATCGGCCTCGCTTTGAATCACTGCTAATCAACCCCGGTTGATTACGTTTTTTCACGGCCGACCCCATCGCGGATTCTTGAAAATTGGCGCGAGTAACGGAACCCATTCGTGTGTCGTGTTTATGGACGTAATTTTTTATTCCATCCACCGTTATTTCTATTCGTGTCTCGACAGGTAATTATAGAAATGGAGAGACACAAGTTGTGTCTATGAGAGATGGTGTATTTACGAGAAAAAGAATAAAGTGTTTTACTTTATAAGGGGAGAATATATTGAAGTAATTTTTCACTTGTAAAGATCTCATCTCATGAGGTGTAAAGATTAAGTTGGAATGATAAAAAAAAGAAGAGAGGAAAATATATATTTGTAATTGACAATGTTGTATATTTGTGATACTTTCGAAACATTAACGGTTATTAAATTGTTGGTACATTTTTGCAGATAATAATATAATTTGTTGTTTATCGTTGTTTCGATCAAAGATGTCGATACTTTTTTTCTGCCTGATTAAACACCAACCCGTTCTACTCGAGCTATTCATCGACCTATTCATCTGTCTGACCACGCATTATCCAATTTTACTTGTGTAATGAAGCACCGTCCCGTTCTACGCGCATGACAAAAGGATTCCATTCTACGTATTCACTCATAGACGATATGCATATGTAAATTAATCCATACTATGGTAATTTACTTGATATGCTATATCCTTCATGGATAAAATACTTATGTAAATTTTCATTTCAAAAGATAACGCGGGATTATAATTATCTTAATTTAATCTAAAAATACGATGATTAAATATCGTTATACGTAGAAAAAAAAAAAATATTAATCTTCTTGAAAATTGAAGAAAAATTCGATAGAGATTATTTTCGATATTATTATATTTTATTCGAAATTCCCTGATTATAGTTTTTCTTTCAAAAGTATTACAGATTTTTATATATCTCGTATTTTCTCTCGATGGACGATCTCCAAGGATTTTTCTAGAACACAAGCGAAATATTAAAGGCGAAATGACAAAACTGGTTTGGATTAAGTGGGAAATGGCGAGATTTACGTATGGGAAAATTCGATCGAGAGGGGAGGAATGAAGAGAGGAAGGAAGGAGCACTTTGAAAGGATCGTCTCTCCTTCGCGAAAAGCTTTCAAACGTTTGTAGAAGGAGGTCAAATTAAAGTGCTAATGAGGCATCTTTGGCTGGTATATATTACATCCAAACTCTACTTCCAACTTTAGAATTATTTACGCGCGCTAGGGGATTCAATGAATTTCTAAAGTATGCACTAGCAAGGCCGCCAAAATGTTAATGACGTCGAATCGATGACCCAGTTTCGATGACTGTGACTGGAAGAATTGTGGTTGTCGATCGATATTCCGATGAATGAATCATATCATTTTTAATACAACAAGAATTAAACAAAGGATATATATTCTCCTTCTTAAATTTACTATAAATTTTCGTGTTATTCAATCTTGAATGAAGAGAAAATAATTTTTGAAATTAATCTCTGATAGAGAGTTTGATGCATTTTTCATTTCATAAACGAAATAAAATTTCTACGAATCCTTAGAGGAATTCACGAGATAAACAAAAGTTCAAAAATTAAAAGAGCCGAAAAGAAAGGAATTTTCTCTAATTACGTAAAATGACATTGTGATTTTAATGCGGTATACATTCAAGGAATGTTAGTTACGCGTCACGGAACCGTAGAACAATTTCCCAAATTAGGATTCTACGATGTTTCTACGTCACACGTTTGCACCCTTGCGGCAAGTTTGTAGAATATCTACGTTTTCACGAAACAAAGCTGTAACAAAGCTTATTATCTCTATTTGCTATTTACCAAAATTATCTAGAAGCAAAAATTAAACCGCGTTTATAAATCAAAAGTCCCTTTCATTTTAATTAACATCACGAATTGTTTCAATCGGATTAATTTCAATTTTTTTCTAACGTTTCAGAAAAAAATATATACACGTTATAAATAACTTCAATCATTTCTACTTCCAACCTCTCATTCATAATAAACGATGAAATCGCAAAATCTTTTATTTATACGTTAAAGATTGCACAATGGATCTCGTCCAAAGTAAACCAAGTTCGGAGATTATATAAACGAGCGGTCCAGTTGGTAGATACAGCCTGTACATCCATCTTTCGTTCTTCAAAGCGAGTCAACAATGGCCTTAATAACACGTTAAAGGAGAGTTTCATGGTTAGCAAACTATCATTCAAAAGCCTCTCGAGGATCCATCTTTAGCGACGGTGATCGCGAAACATCCCCTTTTTTTAAACTGCTTTCATCTATAATAAGTCGAGTCTCCATAAGGTTCCGCTTAATACGCGACGACGAGAAAGAAAGAGAAATATCTGAAGTGGAGGGAACGATTCGAGATGATATTCGAGATGAATTAATCACGCTGGTAATTCGAAGAAATTCGAGCGACCCAAATGAAATTTATCGGTGGCCGTAATCTCACTTCTGTCCCAGTGCAATCAGTGTCCAGATTCGAACAAGTTTAATAGAACTTCAAGTTTCGGACAGACAACGGCGCAATCTTGCAGGTGTCAGCAAGGTTTGACGGGTTGCTGGATTAAAAATTGCTCGATGAAAATCGCGACGGAGGAAGAATTGGATAGGTTTCTATAATCCTACTCGCGAGGTGACGATTCAACTTAATTTTTGATATTGAATTATTGTTGACGTTGCGTCGAGTGAAATTCTGACGAAGAGACGTTCGAACTAGATTTGAAATATTTTTCTCGTTACATGATTGAAAGATCGCATTAATCGAGATACAAGTTCGACAATGAAAGTATAAAATGTACATATTCCAGAGGGACGTAAAGATCAAATGTACAAAATAGGAAGATGTAGAAAGCTAATTTAATTTATTTATTTATTAAGAAAGGTCGAATAGTATATTAACTTTCTTAACTTAATAATTGATACGAATGAAAATCTAATAAACAGAAATGTAAGAGAAATGAAATTTACGATAATTAAAATCACGATTGTTCTAGAACTAAATTGAGACAGGTATGATCGGACAAGTGGAATAAGACTGTCACGAGCAGATAAATGGAGTATGCTAATAACTCTGATATATTTGGTGATGATCGTTTATAATGATTCTTAGTGTTTAAATTGGAAAAGTTGGTCGTTCAGAAATTCTCTAGAACTCGGTGAAAGTTATGTCGAATTAATACGAAAGCATTTTCCATTTCCGCTATTCCTCTTGGAAACTCTGATTCCTGTAGACTTTCGTGTTTGCTAATTAATCAAACTAAAATTCTTTGCTTTGAAAATCGCGCAAAAAGTTAATTAGATACATTCTCATAGATGCAAAGAAATGAAAATGGAAAAAAGAGATTGTCGATATCCATCATTCGATCTTTCGCATCTTTTTGTCGAAAATTTGTAAATTTGAAGGAAATGGCGGGATCAGATCTCCCAGTTCATATCGAAGCTTTGATCTTTCTTTGAACCGTTCGTCAGGCATATTTCCATTAAGGACAAATGGAACAACTGCTTTCAATCCGTTAAGCGAGCCGCTAATTAAGTTCTCCATTTCGGCCTTGTGTCCTTAATGAACAGCCATGCACGACAATCGAACGGCTCTTTGTTAAATTGGGGAATAAAAGGTGCATGCATATAGCGATTTCTCACATTCGTCGTATTATTAAATCGTTTTCATTTTGACGCAAACGACAAGGATATTTCAAGCAATTGAATCTTTGAAAGAGAAATTTGTTTAAATTTATTTATAAAAATTGGAAGAATTCCAGATATACGAATTTTATCACAATGTAATATAGGTATTAGACTGTAATGGAATGAAGAATGCTATTCTGCTGTTCAAAAAACGAAAACCATTATTAAAGCCATTATTATATTTCGTTAAAAAATTATCAAGAAATAAATCTTATTAAATCTGTCGTTTCTTTCACACGAAATATGAAAGATTAGATATAAATTTTTCTAATTGTCGCAAAAATAATACTCTAATTATAATCGATTAACAATTTCTATACTATAAAATTATCAAAAAATAAATCTTACTAAATCTGTCATTTCTTTCACACGAAATGTGAAAGATATAAATTTTTCTAATTGTCACAAAAATAATTGTACTCTAATTATAAATATTCTTCCTTGTTACGCACAGTTTCAATCGATTAACAATTTCTATACTATAAAATTATCAAGAAATAAATCTTACTAAATCTCTCGTTTCTTTCACACGAAATGTGAAAGATTAGATATAAATTTATTTAACTATCGCAAAAATAATACTCTTAATAATACTCTAATTATAGATATTCTTCCTTGTTACGCACAGTTTCAATCGATTAACAATTTCTATACTATAAAATTATCAAGAAATAAATCTTACTAAATCTGTTGTTTCTTGCATACGAAATGTGAAAAATTAGATATAAATTTTTCTAACTGTCGCAAAAATGATCGTACTCTAATTATAGATATTCTTCCTTGTTATGCACAGTTTCAATCGATTAACAATTATATATATTATACTATAAATTATTATATAAAAATATTATATAAAAATATTATACTATACTATAAAATTATCAAGAAATAAATCTTATTAAATCTGTCGTTTCTTGCACACGAAATATGAAAGATATAAATTTTTCTAATTGTCGCAAAAATAATACTCTAATTATAGATATTCTTCCTTGTTACGCACAGTTTCAATCGATTAACGATTCTATACTCCAAAGTATAGAAAGATAGGAATAAGAAAAATTATAATAAAACAATTCAAGACGATTCACCTACCCAACCTATAAAAATATTTAACTTTAACGCCTCGACAAACGTATCGATAGGGTTCGATCGAATCGAACATCAAAGGGATACATCCAATTCGACAATATTGCTAAAGAGATGTCATCTCCTTAATTATTCACCAGCGAGGATTTCGTGATCGCTCGGTCTCGAGTCGAGACAATTGGAATTCCGTTCCTGCTCTCCCTCCTAAGATCTTTATCTCCGGAAACCACGAATCGTCGCTCCCTTTTTTTCGATCTCATTCTCATGCCAATCTCGTCCTTTTTATCGAGTTGATACTTTGTACAAGATTGACCCATGTTCCATGTTCGTTCTTTTTTCTTTTTCGTTTTCTCTCTCTCTTTCTTTCTTTTTTTTTTTTTACGAACCAACATAAATTTTCCACAGGCTTGAAAAATAGATTCAGAAAGTTTCATTCAACCGGTCGTGGTGGTTTCCGATAAATTTTTTATAGCGAACAAAGAATGTCTCGTATGGTTCGTGAGAGGCACTAAAATGTCGGGGCAAATATTGGACGAGATAAGGTTCCGAGAGATTTGATCTCGACATAACCTCCGTTTAATGCGAACTTCTTTTTCCCCGTTTTTTGATTAAAGTATTCCTTATTTTTTGTTTATTTTATGCAAAATTATACCGTTTCTTTAAACGGTAAAGTAAAAATTTGACAGGAATTTCTAAATAGGATTATTATTTTACCTGGTATCACGATCTGGATTTTATCGTAGATATAAAAATATAAAACTGGATCCTTGTTACTTTCTTTGTATGATAAGATGGAAAATAAAGATACGACGTTTTGTCTCGGAATTGGCAGTCAAACTCATCATTTTTTGATTTTAAATTTATCGCATTTCGTTGCTCTAGATGTTTCTATGATATCTATGATAAACCAATTAATGATTGATAATTTGATTTAATGATCTGTTCGAAGCAAATTTCTCTAAATGATTCACTTTATAAAATTTTGTTTAAAATGTTTAGATTATCATGAGACCTCTTATTTTGCTATCAGAAAAAAGAGAAACTTTGTAACTGAGAAAGGGGAGGAAAAATGAGACATCTGTCGTTGATGAATCGAAACAATCCTTAAACATATAAAATATCTTAACATAATTTAAATATTCCTTTTTCAATTTTTTACTAGTTTGAAATTTTCAATTTTAATTACACAATTTTTCAAAAACACAAAATTTCCATTTTAATTACATGACGAAATAATATAGGATCGTGGAATTTATGTGTTTACCAATCTATTATCAATTTTTGTTCAAGTTTCACGATCAAATATCCCCAAACAATAGCTTAAGCCATTTCAAACAATATATCACACATAATAACAAAACAATGAAAACAATACATAACACAAGAAGATATAACGTTTGTATTCATTTACCAAATTGTAATTCATAAATTGAAAAATTATTCGTTCGTAATTGAATTCTAACGAAAAAAATCAGAAGGAAATACGATACATATTTCAAAATTCAAACGCGAAGAATCGAACTTGAATTTGAGAATTTTCGATTTGAAACGACGTGAAAGAGATCGTTTGCTCTCTCGTTAAGATGAGTTCATTGAAGTAACAAAGCAAATAACGAGAAGCTTCGAGGACGTCAGTGTGTTGTGCGTGATGCTATAAAGCGAAATTAGGCGTGTTTACGCAAGACGGCGAACTTACATGGTTCAAAGGAAGGAATCTCCAGGCGTGTGTGCAACATAACAAAGAACCATGCACGAGAATGGAGCTGAAAGCTCCGTTAAAGACACCTAGAAATTACTATGTACCTCCAAAATGGAAACTATCGCTATAAATTGCGACTCGAGGAGGAACTGAAATTCCCGTGGCGCTTCCTCCTTACTAACGCCATTCTGAACGCCCATCAAGTGGATTTACGATCTGCCAATTTTTCTAATTCTCACCTATATTATGGAAACGATACCTATATATATTGTTTGAAATGGCTTGTGGAAAGCTATTGTTTGGGGATATTTGATCGTGAAACTTGAACAAAAATTGATAATAGATTGGTAAACACATAAATTCCACGATCCTATATTATTTCCTATATTATATAAAATTTTAAAGTTAATGAACTTGAATAAGTATATATTTTGAAAATATAATATAGAAATTAAAATTTTCTATTAACTTAATAATTTAATATTAACTCTTTTATTAAATATAAATACATTAAATACATTATAATTAATATTAATGTCTCTGTTCAACATATATATATATATATATATTAATTTATCAAATCGAACTCGAGGTAAAATTCCTCGAACCCAAATAATTAAACAAATATGAAAAATATAAGTCAAAATAAATATTACAGATCAATATTCAAATCCATAAAATATAATTGTTAAAATTATTCTTATAAATATAATATTTATATATTCAGATAAAAAAATTAAAACAAATATTCCTCTATGATATTCAACATTAAATCCAGAAACTAACTCTGACTCTCCTTCAATTAAATCAAATGGAGTTCTATTTAATTCAATTAATATTCTAATAAATATTAATAAACATAATGTCATGTAATTAAAATGAAAATTTTTTGTTTATTTCAAACTAATAAAAAATTGGAAAAGGAATATTTAAATTATGTTAAGGTATTTTATGTAATTCGGAAAATGGAAGAAAAAATTAGCATAAATACGAGGATAGAGATTAATACAGCGTGATTAATACAGCGATATTATTTCGTCATGTAATTAAAATGAAAATTTTGTGTTTATTTCAAACTAGTAAAAAATTGGAAAAGGAATATTTAAATTATGTTAAGGTATTTTATGTAATTCGGAAAATGGAAGAAAAAATTAGTATAAATTCGAGGATAGAGATTAATACAGCGTGATTAATACAGCAGTGATATTATTTCGTCATGTAAAATGAAAATTTTGTGTTTATTTCAAACTAGTAAAAAATTGGAAAAGGAATATTTAAATTATGTTAAGGTATTTTATGTAATTCGGAAAATAGAAGAAAAAATTAGCATAAATTCGAGGATAGAGATTAATACAGCGTGATACGATTTAAAATGACGTGTGAATTTGCTATGTATTAATAACTGGACTAATTGTCGTTAATTTCTTTAATTTGCTTCGGGTATAATTCATAATTTTAACACCTGATTTATTCCCTTTCTTTGTAACGAGGTACGAATCTTATTTACCCTTACAAAGCGTGATAAAGAGTGCGAGGCAGTCTCGAAAGGGAGCAGAACGAAGAAGTTATTTCGGCATTGTTCGCCACGGGGTGAAATAAATTCCTCAGATTAGCCGAATCGTCTGAGCCGCGTAAAATGCGGTCGTTGAACGTGATTTAATGCCTGTGCCGATCTAAATTCAGCTTAAAGTAAATGCGGAGATAACAACCGCATTCTACAAATCAAACGAAATTGCTTTTCGTTTCGACTTTTCGCTGCTCTTACAAACTTTTCCAATGTTTCTAAGAACTTTCGAATATTTTCGTGAAAATTATCATACGATTCGATCCATCTTTTAAATAAACTTAAATTATTTCGATTATTTATATTTGCTAAATTATCATGTCATTTATGTATCTCCCTCACACTTCTAACAATTTCTAACATCTATTAGATAAAAATAATAATATCACTTCAGATACAATCAAATTTTTTTCAAGACATCGTCGACGACGAAACGATCGTCTCTCGTCCAAATTTACCTTCCAATGTTCTAATTTCCCATTGATTGTAATCTCGAACCGGACAACTTATACCGTAGCTCACTATCCTGAGGGATGTAGATACCTGTCTTTCGAGTACATCGCAAGAGAGATGGCACAGTAATCGCTAATAGGATTAACGAACTGCAACAAGCTAGACTAAGTCTGCCCACGCAGGCTTTGTAAAAGGATTAGAATACAGTTAATCAACAGAGTCGCTAACAATTTATTGCACAAAGCGAATTATAGTACATCTCTATCGACTCTGTACAACAGAAGGTTGTACATTCAAGCCTCATAACGAAATCTATATCGTTATCGATGTAAACTTCTGCTGAACCAAAACCTATGTGTAACCCTTCGAGATCGTAAAATAAAAAAGGACCTATTTCTTAGAGTTATAGATTAATTAAATTTAACTTTTAACATTTCACATGCTCAAATTCCAATGTAATTGGTCTCGAAAGATCTTTATGGATTAAATTAAATGAGCTACGATATATAATCGACCAGCCAATTATCCTATTTAACGTGGATGGATTTTGAAAAGGCATTTTTTAAAAATTGGATATCCAAGCATTCAAATTCATTAGAAATTCCATCCTTTCATCCTATTCATGCAAGATTCTTGCTTTTCGCGCACTATGGCATTTATTTTACGCTCGAATAATCGCGATCATTATTGGTGTTCTATTTGGCATGCTCGAGGCTCGGCGCAAACCGGAAGTCAGCCCAAGAATTTGAATGAAGAAAAGAAGTAAAGAAGAGGGGGAAAGGAAGGAGCAATTTAACGCTCAAAGCTACTATTGTGCCAGAGAAAATACGAAAGATACGTAGGTATATATACATTATTAGAGAGTCAAATCTTATAATCGTATTAAAAATAATATTTTTAAACTCTGTTCGTTCGAAATTTATATATCTCAACTTATTAATTTTCCTGAATTTATATTCGAGTATTATATCGCATGATAATTTTTTTTAAATCACGAATTTTCTTATCATTAGCTCATTAACGAACTTTCCAACTGATAATCAAGCAATTAATCGAGGTTCAAACATTCTCGCCTCGCATTTCGTGAGATATTTAACACTGCTTCCGGTTATATCTCGCTCGTTCCAGAAAAGTTTCGTAGACATCTCCCTCTCTGGAATTTGGAAAATTTCATCCAATTTATGGATTCTCGATTTCCACGAGCGGGATGAAATTGTGACAAGATTCAACTTGCACCAAATCCTCCGATATTTCGATGTGTATCCGCATCGAAATAATTTCCGGATTGGAATATTTGATAAATGGAGTCAAGGTTGGTTCGAGTAAAGGGCATCGACGAGTAAATTAATTAACACCGATTAAAGAATCGATGCTCTCGTCGGTGAAGAATTTTATCGTCAAATATATATTAATCGTTCTCCTCGATAAATACTTCTCAACAATTGATCATCGATTGTATTTATTTTCCCAGCTTGGTTAATTAATTCGCTTCGATTCGAAATCGATTATTCCATTGAACACACTGTTGCGAGATATCGAATTACTGGAATGATCGGAAAACGAATAAATAACGTTCTAGGGATTAAATGGATTGTAAAATTAGAATTACTTACCGGCTTTTCTTCATCTATCTATCATTCATAATTAACAATTTTATAAAGAAATATTTTAAGATTCGTAACACTTAGGAAACTTTTTCATCTATAAGATGGATCGTGAAATATCAAAAAAGAAAAAGGCTCTTATAAATTTCAATTAATTAAACAATTTTCAATCCATCTTTCCAAGAATTTCACTCTCCAATTTTCCCAAAAAATCATTAATCAATTCATTAAATCGAGATCCTACTCGCAACATACCACGAAAATTAAATTTATTAAATAATCCCTATCGAATAACAAACCCCTTCGATCTTCAATTTAAACAACATTTCGAACAATGAACGGTTCCAAGGATAATAGCTTAGAGGCATATCCCGACGCACGATTTTTACACGGTTTTCTTTCCCTCCCCCTGAGAAAATATAGGTTTATCTATAATCCACGTATTTCCAGGCCACAGGAGGATTTAGAAGCGACGCCGGCATTCGACGGTGTGTAAGTCACACGAGATTTATTCGATCGTGCAGACTGGAAATCCTCACGGGTCACGGGGGCGCGCTTCGATTGGTTCACGCGGTTTCCTCGAGGAAAATTGAATCCGCTTCCGGCCACAGATACCGCCACCAACCACGTCTCCACGCTCGTTATCGGTCCTTACGCGAGGAGTTTATAACGGCTGTTCCCCCTTCCGTCCCCGTGGCGAGGAATCCACCCCGAGGAAAGGGGTAGAGGGGGGGGGGGAGGCAAGTCGACCTCGTAACTCCCTCCACGAAACTTCCTTCCTCTTCTCTTCGACCATAGTGGCGGTGAAACGCGACACGTGTTTTAAATTTCTCCTTCTTCGTTGCGACTTGTATGTTGAATCTTGTAAATTGCTTCCCTCCCTCTAGGATCGTAAATTCGAGCCAAGTACGATATAATCTACATCGGGTAGTTATAAAGTGTAACCGCTTAAATTATCGGTGGAGAGAGGATGTTTGTGCGCTTTGGCGAAATTCGAGTATTGAAAGATGTATATATACAGCGTGTACACGATATGCAAAAAGAAAGAACATATTTATGTACATATAGTAATAGCGATATTTTTAAATATTTTTTCTTACCTTTTTTTCCAGATAGAATTCTGGTTATCTGATTATATATTATGGAAATTTTATCTAAATTGTGCATGATATATCACGATTTTCTTTTTTTTCAAAACTAAGATTATTGAAAGATGTATATATGTATATATAGCTGTACACGATATGCAAAAAGAAAGAACATATTTATGTACATATAGTAATAGCGATATTTTTAAATATTTTTCCTTACCTTTCTTTCGATAGAATTCTGGTTATCGGACTGGTTAAAAGATAATATATATCATGCAAACTTTATCTAAATTGTGCAAATTGATATATCAGGATTTTCTTTTTTTTCGAAATTAAGAACCAAGATTATTGAAAGATGTATATATATAGCTGTACACGATATACAAAAAGAAAGAACAAAATATATTTATGTAGATATAGTAATAGCTTATAAATATTTTTTCTTACCTTTTTTTCGATAGAATTCTTATTTGACTGGTTAAAAGATAATATATATATCATGAAAACTGTATTTAAATTGTGCATCACGATTTTCTTTTTTTTTCGAAATTAAGGGTGTACACAATATGCAAAAAGAAAGAACATAATATATATATATGTACAAATAGCAATATTTATAAATATTTTTTCTTACCTTTTTTTCGATAAAATTCTGGTTATTTAACTGATTAAAAGATAATATATATATAATGAAAACTGTATTTAAATTGTGCATCACGATTTTCTTTTTTTTTCGAAATTAAGCGTGTACACAATATGCAAAAAGAAAGAACATAATATATTTATGTACATATAGTAATAGCTTATAAATATTTTTTCTTACCTTTTTTTCGATAGAATTCTGGTTATCTGACTGGTTAAAAGATAATATATATCATGCAAACTTTATCTAAATTGTGCAAATTGATATATCAGGATTTTCTTTTTTTTCGAAATTAAGAACCAAGATTATTGAAAGATGTATATATATAGCTGTACACGATATACAAAAAGAAAGAACAAAATATATTTATGTAGATATAGTAATAGCTTATAAATATTTTTTCTTACCTTTTTTTCGATATAATTCTTATCTGACTGGTTAAAAGATAATATATATATATATATATATATCATACAAACTGTATTTAAATTATGATTTCATGATTTTTTTTTTAAATTATGATATCATGATTTTCTTTTTTTTTCTAAATTAAGCGTGTACAATATGCAAAAAGAAAGAACATAATATATTTATGTACATATAGTAATAGCTTATAAATATTTTTTCTTACCTTTTTTCGATAGAATTCTGGTTATTGAAGGTTAAAAGATATCCAGTTATTGAATCATCAAGGATAATATATATCATGGAAATTTTACCGCAGAAAAATCTATTAATCCGTTCTTGAGAAATATCTTTATATTATGTATTGTATTTCTTTATATCTAAATTTTCACGATTTTCTTTTTTACGAAATTAAGAACCAAAATTTTATTTATCGAGAATTCTCGCCTGTTCCACTGGTTCCATTATTTGCCGCTTGAACGTTGAAATTTTAGGAGTAAGAAAGATTCTCCTCGAGCTTGCCGCGTTTATTCTGTCAGCTCCAACTGGAATTTTTAATTTCCATAAACAATGAGACGCGCAACGAGGTTCGCAAGTTGTCATAATTGCAGTTGGTGAGCGGAAAAAGTAAGCGTTTAACGATCAATTAAAACTTTTCTCGGGCGATTAGCGGAGCCAACTCTCGTGTAATTTATCAATGCTTTACTTTCCCCGATACAGAGTGATGGAACAAGAAGTGGAACGATGGAAAAAGATTCGAAGATATGATACTGTTTGATAGTTTGATAAGTTAACGAGAAAGTTTCTTTAAGAAACTGTTTTATTCGTTTCTACGTTTCTTCTCAAGTTGGAGAAGAAGATGTCTATAGATATCACGCGAGAACTTTGGATCATCCTCTTATGAATAAATTGATATTTATCGAACTTTACGGATTTCTTATATTTCTAAAATTATTTTTTTCTCTCTATTCTCACTCCCTTTTTTTCCTTTAACGAATTCTATGAATTTAAATGAATTTTCAATCATTTCTTAGCTCGATAAGAAGCTATCGATATTTGAAATTGAAAGTCATCGATAGAAGATCAATCTTCTATTTCTTCGTCGAATGAACCGTACGGATGGATAAAATACGACGACAAAGTAACGCGGAAATGAAAAATCTTCGGTGCTGAATTACTTCTGGAATCGGCCGCAGAAAAATTTATTAATCCGTTCTTGAGAAATATACCATGTATTGTATTTTTTTTCATATAAGAACGTTTCTTTCCCCGTTATAAAATAAAATAGAATCTAACGGATGAAGATATAAAAATATTCATCACAGATTTCCATCCATTTAAATAAAGAATAAAGTTGTATCGAAATATAAAAATTGATCCATATATAAATCCATTTCATTTAAAACTTTATATCCTTATCACGTTACATACAAAGACAAAAGTATATACGACTTGCTCTTCTATAAAAAGTAACTTTAAAGTAACTCTTTTAAAATCGAAATTTTTAAACGCCAAAAGAATTATGATTTTAAAATTTTTTAATTTTACGTGTTATCACATTCGTATCGTTATTGTTGAAATCGATAAATTAATTTTACTACAAAGGAAAATATACAGTACAGTGAAATGGGAAGGAAGCCCCATAAAACTCAGACTTGAGCCGATATCAGTGGCAGCCAGGTAGCGCCAGCGGCGTTTTTGCACCCTCTTCAATGTACTTGACGAACGAGAAAGCTTTCAGCTTGAAAACCTCCAAAAGCTTCTTGCTAGACGAGTTTCAAGAAGTTCGCCCAGCTAAGAAACGCTCCATCAAGTTTTTCCCTCGGTTCGATTCGACTATCTCTGCTGCTATTTATTTCGATAAAATGAATCGTTTAATCGAGCTTTACGAATACCTGTAGATATTTGGGGAATATTTCGAAACGATGGATGCTCGATGGATGAATTTTTTCCAGTGGTGAATAAATATTCGCGATGGAAGAAGTTTATCGGACGAGTTTATATTAACGTTTTGTGTTTGAGGCAATTAATTAATATCTGAATTTCGTATTTCGAAATACGAAAGTCTTTTCGAGCGCATTCCGTGTTTTATTGGTAAGTTTCCTCCTGCAACAAATTATATTAAAAGTCAATTTTAATTTCGTTTGAATTATAAATTCAATAAACGTTAATTTTACAAGTACTTATCCAATTTATCGATCGATTTGAAATTTTATCTCTGTAATAGTTTTGAAAATATTCGTGATGATCTATTTATCAATTGTATTGATAAGACTCTTTTGTGATAATTTTAACCAATTTTTTTCTTCTCGAAAATATCCATTTCGGCTTTTTTAACGAATTATTAAAAAAAGAAAACACTGATCAAAAAATGCATAAATCTACCTCGTCGCGATGGTAGTGATGGGTATGTATCGCTAGTGAATCGTCGCGATGGTAGTGATGGGTATGTATCGCTAGTGAATCGTCGTGCTTAAACAAATAGTCGTATCATTTATTGCTTAGCTAAACGTTTTTCGTTTTCCTTAACTTTCGTCATAAATTATATACAATTAGTGGATTTGCAAATAATTCATAAGTTCACGCGTTGTCCTTTTCACTTCATAGATCTCTTTTTCCACACTTACATCGTCACCGCGTAGAGTCAGAGCATGTGTGCGACAAAGAGATTTGACTTGACGGATTTTTATGATTTATATGTATTATTTATATGTATATATATATAGGAAATTTGTCGGATTACGCGCGGTTTAGGTCGTTGTTTTAATTACGTCTAGTCTGCCATTAGTGGAGTAATTGCTTGTTTAAGTGTAACTTTGTTTGCGTTCAATTTAGTTTGGCAAAGTGTTCGGATGTGATGACGTCGCTTTATATTACAACACAACTATCTTCGAGTTATTTCCTGATCAAACGCAGATCGTTATTTATTTAATAATCGTGGTCATTTATAATTAGATTCTGAATTTTTATGTAAACACAGTTACAAAAATATTTGAACAGGAAATTTATGGTAAAATAATTAAGACAGCAATTTATGATACTTGATTTTAAGTTAACAATTATTTTTTGTTAATGTACACTCTATTTTAAATAAATTAATTGTAATTATTCGAAAAAAAAGCGATAGTTTCGTGCAATTTTTTATATGAAAAAATATATAAATCAATTTACAAAATAGAAAAAAAACAGGAGAAGAATTTTATTCGATCGTGGCTAGCAATTTTCAACGATACCTGGAGTTACAATTACTTATCTCTCGTAAGCGGATGAGAACAAATTGAAAATGGATTTGTTTATGGATCGCTTGATTCGTTCTACAAACCACAAGTTAAAACTTTGTTTTTTTATTTTTTATTTTTTTTTTTGAAAAATCGTGAACGCGTTGTTAAATCGATCGAAAAATTTCAATGTTGACGAACGGATATACGCATTGGGTGTGAATTTTCATCATTTTAAAACGGATCTCGCGAATAATCTTTGAAAAAATTTTCAGACGAAGAAACAGATCGTTTGTTGGATTGAAATTTTTGAGACTCGCGTTAATTTTTTAAAACGAACTATTGAACTATTCGATTTACTCAATTGGAAGTTTACATGTACAACAATGTTTTTCTTTCCTATTCTTTTACTATTTTCAATAAAATTTCCTTTTAAAAAATAATCGTCCTTCTCTAAACGTTCTGACCAATCTTTTTGCTATGCTATTTTTACTGAAAAAGAACAGATTCTGGAATGAAATCTGGAAATCGAACAATCTTTCTCATCCCTTAATTCCAAATTTTTTACCACTTAATATTAACATTTTAATTATAATTTTCTCGAAATAGCTCAAATTCTCCAACAATCTTACAACTTTTCCACACATTCCAAAAATACAAAATTAATAATATCCAAATATCGAACAAGAGCGATTCTATTTTATCTATAAAATTACAGATACCACGAAATAGGATACCGTAAAATTTCCCATCCAAATTCCATTCCCTCCTTTCATCCCCTTCGTGGACCTCTCCACACGCCGATGATGAAAGAAAGAAAAAAAGAAAAAAAAAGAAAAAAAGTAAGAACCTTTCAAACCCGTGACAAAGCTCGGTTGGCCACGGTTGGCCAAACGTTCGATGGCACTTTACCAGGAAAACCGCGTTGTTAATTAAATAGATTGGAGGGTGGAATGCAATCTCGATGCTTGTATCGTTTATCTTCGTATCGTTCGGCCAACGATACCGTCCATGCACCACGTAAGAAGACTGGGATTACTGTTAATCACGTTAACGTAATCAATGCTGACATTATTAGCTGCGTGATCGTCTTGATTATTATCGTTACGGTTATTATTATTGGGCCGGTTGTATCGAAGCCGGGGATCGTGTTATCCGAGATTCAACGACGGTGTTCTAATCTGTATTGAAATTAGGGTGCGTTAGGTTCACCTAGAGATCGAATTTTATCGGCTCGCCACGACGAATGGTGTTAACCAGGCCAATATCCTCGTAATGTGTACCATATTGTGTTAGTTATATTTCGATTAAATTCTTATTTCGAATCTCATTGAAATTTCCAAATTGTAATATACCCGAGGCATTTGATCTCTCTACATTTCTGAGAAGGTCGTTTGAAAGTCGAAGATGATATCTTTTGAAATATTTCGAAAAATAATATAAATTTTCAGCGATTATATAAAAAAGATATAAAAATTGTCTCTTTGAATTATCATGATATATATAACGTAGGAACAAAAGAGATAATTTCTTGGAGAAAGGGACGGATTCTTTCCTCTCGATTATTCAGCTAATTAATTAATCACGCTGCAGCAATGCTACGTATCAGAGATAAATTAATTTGTATAAGAGAGAAATTAATTATCTGATCGATCGGTACGGAATCGTGTGTCATTTCCAATGATTTTGCGGATTACGTGTGCGGTTATATCCTCGTATGGGCGTATATCCACGTAAACGTGTAATTTTAATAAATTTACGCGCGATCGCCGTGTATTATAAATCGTCTTCCCGTTCGTTCAATTATCAATCTGCTGGTCAGCTAATTAATACGTTAATTATTATATAATTATAACGTTGGAAAATGAACGAATTACGAAATACAAATTTTTTTATTTTAATTCGTGATTATTCGTATTTTCCCTCATTGGAATGTATAGCACTCGTGAAGCGAAATGCTAGAAACAATTTCGAACTTTGTATTTTTATTTCAATAAAAATAAACATTTACTTACTGCTTTCTCCGAATTTACTTTAAATAAATACTTTAAATTATAATACTTTAAATTACTTTAAATAGACACGTACGGTTTAAAGTTTTTTTTCAATTTTGTTCAAAACAATAATTGATTGAGATTATAAAGCAAACGATTAATTAGAGTTTTTCCTCTGTTTTTATAGAAAAATTGATAAGTTCGATAAACAGCTCGATGATCTAATATCGTACAACGATGATGTGGTAAATGTTAGAAAATTTAAAAATGGTAGATTTCGTTTCGTAAAGTAAAAATATCACGGATGATTTGTTTTATATCTCAGTTAAGAGAGTTATCGCATCAAAAATCAACGTACAGAGGCAATTACATTAAGCGAAAGTGTAACACCTGTACGAACAATTGGACAGGGAATCGTCGTTACACGGTCGAGCCAAGTTGCTCGCTACACGACACACACTGTGGTTAATTTCCACAGAGGGATCGTTCTTTGATCAAGCATAACGGATTAATTAGAGATTCATCATCACTTCTGTTTCGGTCGATTCGAATTCCCAAACAATGGTGGTGGCGATGCAAATTCTCTCGCGATATATAAAAAGCATTCGAATCGATGCCTCTTCTCTTGTCTTCTTGGCAAATATGATTATTCGATGACCGTGAGATCATATGGAAAATCACAAGCTCATTGACGCATAATTCTTGCAAATTTCCTGCTAATTTCCCCCGGGTAAAGTATAATTGATTACGTTTTGTACCTTCGATACACGAGCAACTTCGTCGAATCGATCCATGGTTAAGCACGAAAATAAACGAGAATCATAAAACGTATTTATATAACTTGATCTATATAGAAATATAATAAAGAGCTAACAGAATGTGTTCCTTTCAAATTATTTTCCATGTAAATTGTTTAATTAATAAATAAATTTCTTTGAAAATAACGAGCATCTAAAAATTATGTTAAAAAAAATAATTCCATTTAAAAACATCAACGTTGTATACATACGATCTGCATCTCCTTCCAAAGAAAATTCTTAATATTGTATAACCTATCTTTTATTTCTTTTTCTTATTTATTTCATTGCTCAAATAAAATAGCTATGTCGTTCTGATCATTTAATGATTGTATTATGTATATATATATGCAATTACAGCAGAGAATAAAAGAATTGGTATAAAGACCAATTCTTCATTCGTTGATGTGGTGGTGAGACGATTGTTCCGCATATTATGCACAACAAACATATCAGACGTTACAAAGGCAATCTATGCTAATCCATAGATTAGCACGTAAAGGACAATGGTTGGCACATTCTCTGGACTTGACATTCCGATTACTTTCTTTGACGTGTCTTTGATACCTGATGTATGAAATATCAAAGCTGAATAATCCAAACTTCGTTCACCAAGATTACTTTAGTAAATATTCTATATATTCTAATTCAAACGTTACTCAATGCTATTATATAGATTGTATTTAGATTTAGAAGATTTGGAAGATATTGAAAAATATTTTTTATTGTTGTACACAGTATTACGAATGGAAGTGAATTTTTTAATATATCTTTTCTGTTTTTTCTTTTTTCATTTATGCGTGCAAAAGATTCAATATAAATTAAGATAAGATTATTTTAAAGCTTGTCTAAAAGAATTTTCGCTATCGCTCAACTAATGAAGTTATTTAGACAATTTTTATATATAAAAATGAAAATTAATCAAAATATAGAATTATTGACTTATCATTTACCGAGTTATCATTATTGATCAATGTAATGGCGCTACTAATTTCACCACTGCCACATTATTGATTAACCATTAATTGATCATTACGAGTCACGAATCATTAACTGACAATTAACTGACAACTAATTGACTATCACCGATTGATCAGTAATCGATATCACATAATATTCCATGTGCCTTCTCGTTTAAAATTCACAATATATTATGTACAATCGGCATTAAGTGAGAAGATACAAATTATAATGTCGAAGTAGAAATATTAACGATATATTTTAAAACAGATATAATAATCAATTCAAAAGTAACGAAATAATTATTCCAACGTTATTTATCTTCTTCGTATATATTATATTATTATTACATAAATGATTATTTTCCATTGCTGCAATTCCATTTATCCATACAGATTCGTTCGAATTCATCAATCTGGGATGAAGAATTTTTTCAAGAAATAGATAAAGCGCAGAGGATAAAGCGAAATAATGATTCGAGGAAACGGATGAAAGGGGATGGAATTTGGCGTGCAGGCAGGGTTCATGACTGTACAGAATGCTTGCATTGTCTGTGATTTCAGTGAGATGCGCAGTGTTCACCTTGTCAACGTAATATGAAATATCACGAAATATGAAATATGGGCGAAATTTACGATCCCTGCTTTTGAAATTCAAGAATCTTTCCTCGCTCCTTCGAGGCAACCCTTCGTTCCATTCCAGAAAAATATTTTTTCATCTCGCTTCCTTTTCTCCCTCCCTTTGACACGTTGAATTTCGTTTGGAAGAATATTTTTTGGATATAATGCCGAATCCGTACAATAGTTTCAAGATAATAATAGAGATGTCATACGTATTGTACGTGTATAACGATGCGTATTTTTCTAATACATCAAACGGAGAATGTTCTCTTTTTTATTTTCCTGGAATACGATAAAATAATAACTCGAAGTAAAAGAAATAATAACGAAGTAAAAGAAATATATTATGAACAAATTGCTCTTTTTTCTTTTTTTTTCTGACTTAATTGATTTCCTCATGATTTAAAATTTAATATTAAATGAAGCGACATTAAAGAAGTAATATTAAACGAAAAGCATTTATTATTACACGTTTCTCCTACTGTCAAATATAAATATATTTTGTCAAATATAAATACTTTTAATTAGATAAAAAATCGTACTACGCGTTAAAATAATCAGTTTATATTTATACTCCATCTGGTCCAAGCGTTTCCACGCAATAAAAACGAAAGCAAAAAGTCGAATAGAAAATCTTTGGCACAATTATCGCGCGAGGGATGATGCTTGGGTTTGCCTCGAGTCGCGGTATGAATCTCGTGCAACTTTCAAGCGTCGTCGCGGAGATTAGAGGGGTTGAATACATGACCGGAAACCAGGACGCCGGATCTAGATATCCTTCACCGCGTATTATTTCCCAACTGCCAGCAACCGTGCTCATTTGCTGTATAAATTTTGAATCTATACAACTTGTTTTATCAACGTGAATAATTATATTCTTATACGGCAAATGCAAATTAATCCATTTTTTTTTTTTATATATGATCGATTTATTTAGTTAGGAATTAGTATGATGAATAATACAAGAAAGTTTTCAGTTTTTTTCCTAAGTTTGTCCAAATATTTTAATAAATTTCGTCGTTATTCATATTTTATTATGTTTAATGTTGCTTATTGTGCGAGAAATAAAATTTATGTTTCTAAAACGAATATTTATCCGTAATTTCTCTCCAATCTTTTTTTCCAATTATTCCACAGTATATAAATAAGCATATTTCATACGATCAAGTGGGATATAATTTCATTTCTTAATAATATCATACATAACATTTATATCATATTCGTAATTAAAATAATAAAATATTCATTGATCCTTTCAAAAGCTTTAATAGCACGAAACAAATACGCTCATAATTCTATCCAATCGCATAATCTCGATTTAAACGATTCATCTTAATTCCTACAATTCCTCATTCGAAAGAATGACGAAGACGAAAGATAGGAAAAACGAGTGAAAAGAAAGAGAAAGAAAGAGAGAGATCCATTTTCATTTTTACATTGTATTCTAACGCTCGAATTAAAAAGCTGAAAATGGGAAAGGAAAAATGCAAATGTCGGAGGACGGTCAAACGTCACGAGGAACGAAGGAAAGATGTCTCATTGTACACCTGTAGGACACTCTTCACACGACTTGAAAACTCTTTGTTCGACCGTCGTCCACGGCACAATGACGGTGAACACAAGCGTGAAAACGGTGATACGCTTTGTTCGTGCTCCATCCGTGAAACTATAATAGGAGGCAACCGTGAAAATGGCGTGTCACGTCGATTGCAACATGGCGTGCAAACTTATCTGATAATATTTTCGATCGCCGATTTACCGGAGAGCATTGTTATAATTAGCTTCTCCAGATTTGTGGTATGCGATCGTTTGTGCAGATTAACATTAAAATTTCGTTTGAAAAGGAGAAACTTATAGAAATAAATCAAAAATTATATCAAAAAGAAAATGATATAGGGAATATTTCAGAATTTTCCATTCTCATTTTTCAGACTTTTATTTGTAAACTTTTTTTTTGTAGACTTTATCACATTTCTATCTATTTCTATCCATGTAATGTTCTTCTTCGAATCGAATAAAAATTGTTTAGCTTCAATCCTGTAGAGATGTTCACTCGTTTAAGGAAAATATTTTATACGTATTTTTGGCTATGGCAAAAAGATCTCGAGAAAGCAGGAGGAATCGCGAAAAAGCGAAGGAACAACTCGTAAAAGAGAACGGAAAGCAGAAATTCTCGTTGACACGTCTAATGCAGCTTTTACGAATGCAACTTTAAACTCGCTTTTATGCCCTCTTAAAAACGTGTGTACACGCGTTTTTAACCATTTTATTTACCTTCTCCATTTACTTTGTCCTTTCTAAACGGATCTTGAGCGTTGCCTAAAGAATCAACGATAATTTGCATAATATTCCACTTTTTAACTAATCATTAATCTTATTCTTTCCTGTCTAAAATTCGCTCAATTCGTTTAACAAAAATTAAAATAAAAATAGGTATCTGATATATATTTTATTAAGATCAAATATCTCAATTCGATCGATATTTCAGTTTCGAGATTTTATGAAATTATTCTAGAAAAGAAAGAGAAGGCGACATTAATTTAATGAAATACCTGTTCTAACTGGTTATTTTATTCTCGTGACAAAATTTATCTATAGGAAAGAAATATTGAAGAAATATTTGTTCATCCGTTTACAATATAGTACTCTCAATTTCATTGTGATAAATTCCATCCAAAAAAATTCGATGGAAATTAACAGAAAAATCAGCATATCAATAGAACATTTCTTATCGATCTACCCTTTAATTTCTATCAATCTTTAATCCCATCCTAGTTTCGACTCCGAATATCTCTGAATTCGATTTTAAACGATACCTTCGTTAACTATCCATGTTGAAACGTCACGAAGAATATCACGTTTTATTTAAAAAAAAAAAAAATTCTTTAACGATGAATCGTCACGTTTCGTTCCTGACAAAGATAACTCTGGTGGAACTCTGGTTCCGGTGTTACGGCCTTTTTATTTATTTGTCCCGGAAACACGGGGAACGTGACAATCCTCGTGGAAACATTTCGTTGTGCTGTAATTCGGAATTTCAATGGCGGAGGATCCCTTAAAGTTGTGAGATCGAGAAGAAATGTTTGCACGAAACAATTTCCTACGTTTGTCCTGCCCCTGTTTTATATTTACCATGCGAGTGATAGTGGCGTAAAAACTTAGTGTCGCTTCCGATTTGCCAGGCCGCGTAATAAAACCGGTGATTTACGACACACACTGCGATTTTTCTTTCTTGCTTCGATATCGATCAACACGACGATTTTCTTCTCATTTTATTATCGAGAAATTGAAACGTCGAACACGTGTGTTTGTCGTGTTTATCTTTCGAGACAAATTTTATCTTACGTTCTTTTCTATTTTTCTCTTACTAAAGCAAACTGCTTTAAGTAAAACGTATATCATAAGATATACGCTTGTTCTCTCTATTTTCCTCCCCAATTTCCATAAGCATGCAAACTTGATTATGGTAACAGAAATTTACGCACTTCAAAATTATTATCCTCCTTGATTATCATCTGGGTTAAAGTTTTCCATATTCTCGTAATAAGTTTCCATCTCCTGCACTGCCAATAATCGAGAGAAAGAAAAAGCATCGATGTCGATTCCTCCTTCTTTTTACACGTTCTGTCCATATTTCGTAGCGCACGGATGATATTCATTTAGAAGGAATAATTTTTCATTGCTCAAATTGCGAATCGTCGTATCTGAAAATTGTGAAATTGATATTATTATAAAAGAAAAATGAGTAAATTAATCTAAATTATTTTTAATGCACGTCAAAGTGAAATATCGTTCGTCGAAGCTGGATTTATATCTAAGCAATTTTTGATCGATCAAGTATAATAAAATAATGAGGACAATATAAAAGAAAATTATCAGAAATCTTTAATTATTGAATTATGAATCATGAATTATAAAACACGATCTTAATCGATATTTTTATCGACTAACTAAAACTTCGCGAATAATATATCAATCCTTTGCGTACATTCATGCCAAAAAGAAAAAAAAAAAGCAAAAGAAGAAAAGAAAGAAACGCGACAGTTAAAAATTTCAATCCCTTTTTCTTCTTTTTTTTTCCAACCAACAGAACAAACGAACGATTTCCTTAAAGTCCACCAGCCCCCTTTCCAACTTGTGACATGTTGCATTAATCTTATAACAGCGAGCGGTGCACTCTTTTAACATGCAAATACGGGCTGCACTCAGCTATGAATATAATTTACGTCTGTCCTCGGCGAACAAACGGGCGAAATCAATGAAGCCCCGACTCCTTGCCTCTGACCCGGCCTTTCTTCCATGGTTACCTTGTCGAATTAGCATTTTCAGCAGGAGGATCGTTCGCCGTGGCGGACGATAGCAGCCAAGATTTACCGCCTCCTTCCAATCTCGCTCTTTCCGCGTCTCTAATTCCTTTTCGCCGGATTCCGCCGGAAACCTCCTGGATAAACGTTATTGCGGAGAAAGCTTTTGGAACGGGAGCTATTTCGATGGATAGTTTCGAAGGAACGGGTTATACATAGTATATCAGAGCGTGGAATAGTTTAGGTTAGAAAGAATCATAACTTTCTGCTTCGCAGAATTAATCGATGAAAATTGGATTCGAAGTCGAATATGATTTATATAGGCGGAGGATTTCCCTCCGTTTTTGAGAAACGAGATTATAAAATTTCGAATAATAAAAGGATATGGCGATAGAGGTTGGAGATTGGTCTTTCTTATGCGGAAATGTGACGTCTGTTTTTATAGGGATGTTGGTATTGAAAAATATTATTAAACTAACCTAACCTAACCTAACCTAACCTAACCTAACCTTGCTTCGCAGAATTAATCGATGAAAATTGGATTGGAAGTCGAATATGATTTATATAGGCGGAGGATTTCCCTCCGTTTTTGAGAAACGAGATTATAAAATTTTGAATAATAAAAGGATATGGCGATAGAGGTTGGAGATTGGTCTTTCTTATGCGGAAACGTGACGTCTGTTTTTATAGGAATGTTGGTACTGAAAAATATTATTAATTATTTTCGAAAAGGTTATACGTTATACTAGACAAAAAATGGTGTTTAAAGATCATTATTAATGAATATTAATGAATAAGTGATCGTGCATTTTTGATTTTTGTATCGATAATTTCGAAATATATTCTCGAAAGCCTCGTTATTGTAAGAGCTATCAAAGCGTTTTTCAAAGCAATTTTCGAAAAGGTTATACGTTATACTAGACAAAAAATGGTGTTTAAAGACCATTATTAATGAATATTAATGAATAAGTGATCGTACATTTTTGATTTTCGTATCAAATGGAATAAAGATCGATGAAACAGCAAATGTCGTGAAATATATTTTCGAAAGCCTCGTTATTGTAAGAGCTATCAAAGCGTTCAAAGCAAGTAATTATCCGATTCGCCATTTCCACGATTAACCAATTCATTTCGATCTATTTAATTATCGTGGACGCGTAAAGAAACTCTCGATCGAAATACTATTCATCCACCGTTTCATTTCCATGATTGATAAAATTTATAAATTATCATTAAATCGTATCCTTTTTAAAATCATTCCCTTCGTATTTAATAATGAATTGAGAATCGATTTAATTTACATTTATAAAATTAAAATCATTATATTCGAATTGTTCTTGTGAACTATTCTTCGTGATAAATTACAATTTTGCCTATCTTTATCGTTATCTTTGTCATACTTGAGTGTAACCCGAGTGTCGTTAAAATTGATTAAGGTTAACGAGAAGTTACGACACGCGGTTTACGAGAAGTTTCTTAAGACAAAGTTTCGTTCATAAATTTGCGGTTGACGCGTATAATATCATAGTTTAATCATGGTTTAATCAAGATAAACTTGATGTTAAATTCTTCGCAAAATTTCACTCTTGTCGTTCTTAATATACAATAATTAATATTATCGATATTTTTATTAGCTTGTTATTATACGTAAAGAAGTTGATCGAGTGTCTTTACGCTGAATATTTCATTTAGTGAAATATGAAAGGAAATTATCAATTATTATCAATGCATATCGTTACCAACGGTTTTCATTACTTTTCGATTTATTGAACACCGTTTCACTTATTCGAATACGATTCATTCAAATCGTTGATCGTATTGGCAGATACAAACATTTTCAAACATCTTGAAACAGAAGATATCAGAATCACCATTTTTTCTGAAAAAAAAAAAAAAAGAAATAAATAAAAAATTAAAAATAATACTCGAAAGTGATCGAAATAAAAATTACATTATTAACATCGATTAACGCAATTGGGATATTAATTTTGTTCGAACGTAATTGGCAATAACAATTTCTGCGTGACAGGAACGATGAATTTCTTCCTGTTCCTCGGTCACGATCCAACGTGTAACTGTCAAAGTCGAGATTTGTCGAGCTGTAACAATACCAAGAACCGTATCATGCTCGTTTAATCACGGTTAGGCAAAGTGGCGCTCCACCATCCGTGCATCCTCGTTGCCACATGATCGGCGAGTTTCAACCCCCATCACAGCCACGTCGCACGCTCTATTAAATTCTGTGCAAGCTGTTTGAATTTTCGTTCACAGCTGCGCTGATTCATCAACCGATCGGTTCAATCCTGTCTCTCTATCCTCCACGAATAAAAACGGTATTATCATAGCGTTTAATTTAATTAATTATTCAATTAAGAATTTTATATCCAATGTTTACATTTATAATAATAGGACAATTCGATTATTCGAATGGATTAAACATTATCGTTTCTGAATTTCTTATTATCTTGGAATTTCGACGATTTGTACGAAATCAAGTATAAGTTTCAAGTAATAATTATCGAGAGAGATATTCTCTATTTTCACATAACGAAGATCCTGAAAATGAATAAATATTTTTTTCTTTTTTAAAATAAATATTATATATCCATAAATACAAAATCAATATTCAGTTTAATGAAAACTAAAACAAATTGATTTTATCCTCGATACTTTTTTCCATTTATCAATTATTCAATTTCGACAAATCTAAATTTGAATAAAATTTGAAAAAGATGACACGAGTGATAAACGTGGGCATCCATGTGCAAAGGCACTTATCGCACTAGGAACGGCACTGGTTTCAAGTACCATCAACTCTATCAGAGATATCATACGAGATACGAATCAGGATATCGCGTCTGGCTCTATTATATTGTTTCACAGATACAGAGGATATCCTGTTGCGTTTCTGACCTTGCGTTTCACGCATTCAGATACCGATTCAGCTAAATGGATCGTTCTGCTTTGTAATCCTGATTCGGCCTTTGATACAGCCTTTTGCTCAATCAACGTGCAGATGGTTTCAATTAATTAAAAGATTGTGCTTCTGTGCACGAATGAATGTCGAAGAATTCGTTGACGTGTGAAGAAAAATTATTGAAAAATATATATAATAATATATAATTGTTCCATTGTCCAAATATTTCGTTAATAGAAATGTGTAATGAAAATAATAATAAAAATAAAAAGAGTATATTTTGGTTAATTTAAAAGATATTTAATTATAAGTCAAATTACTCAAATTAATCAAAAATAATAATTTCTGTGCGTGATATTAAAATTTGCTTACTCGAATAATTCTTTAACTTTCTCGGATCTGAATATTGAAGAGCTTGGCATATTGTATTATGTCGTAACCTATCATATAGTATAATATAATATAATAGACGTATTATGGAAGTGTATAAAAGAAAAATGTATACTCACATAAAAATAGAATTACTTCAGATTTAGATTAAACGTGTCATTTCTCACGTTCGTTTAAGGTATACGGTATATAAGTTTCAATAAAAATGTAAATTCCCATTTATAAAACATCACGTTCACCACCTTTATAATTCTATTATCTTTTTTTCATACGTAACATAATATTCTATATAAATGCGAATTACCATGCTCGTATGAATATAGCGTAATATCGAATGTAAATATCCTTCTGGTAATATCTGTGTAAACATCATTTGCTTCTAAATACATATTTGACGTATACACAGTTTCGTGTAATTTAAAGGTAACTGTAATTTAAAGGTATATATGATTTGGCGAAAATTTCATTTGAACAGCGTATAAATTCTATTTCGATTTCAAACAAATCAAAGTACTCGATTGTACCGGATAATGTAATTAATTTTTTCATATAGTTTTCGACGTGGTGAGAAAATAATTTATTATCCGATTCTAAAATATTCCTAAAATAAAAATAATTAATCATTAGTAAAATTGTTTCATCTTCTCCTTAAGTAAAGTGAGGCCAACTTGCATATTTTTATCGCGATTTTTACGATAAAGGATTTCAAGCGAGATTTATTACGAGGTAGTGATGGGTTTCGAAACAATTCGAATCCTACGAACAATTTCAAATTATTTCGAATATGATTCAAAGTTTAAAATTCTTGGAAATCTTGTGAGCGTGATTCTCGTATAATGGAATCAAATCGAAATCGTTAGAAAAAGTAAACATTAATTTGCTAATTTAATTACATATCCATTCTGTCCTCGGATAATCAATCACTTGAAATTAATTTTAATTAATTTCGATATTCGACGTTCGAATAATCAACACTATATACATCACACTCAAAATATCCTCCAATGATTATAACAATTACGCATTACGTATTACGCGAATGATCAAATACTATCACGTATCCGTAAAAAAATATATTTTTCCCCTCGAATCCGCCAACTCATCATATTTTCACCCCATAATATCGCAATATGGATAACTTTCCTATCGGGGGATCGAAATACCCTCAGAGGGCAGGTAACTTCTCCACCGTGAGTTTGAAAGGGTCGAATTCCAAGTGGTCCAAGTTCGAAATCAAGCGGATCGCGTTTCCTGGAGCATCGATCGTTATCCACGACATTTCGAGCAAAGACTGTCGAGGTCGTCGTTGAAATTCGATGAGAGAAACGTGATCGGTTCCCCGGTTAATCCGGGGAAAATCGGCTCCAGTTGTAAAACTGTACCACCGTGGGTACATCGAAGTGGAACTGGAGCGTAAGAAGCTGGTTTTCTCCTCGAGGTGCAAGAAATGTTTTGCGGCGGGAAAAGAAGGAATTTTCTTCCTTGCGGGAAGAGATTGATCGAATTCTTTTTGTCGGATGGGATAACACGTGGGAGGATCGTTAATTATAATAATTAAGAATAAATAAGAAAGAAATTGTACTTTTCATTTATTAAAGGAAATTAAGAGATTGGTTCATATTTTTGGTTCAACTTTCTTTTCTTTTTTGAAATTCGTGTAAGGTTCTTCTGAATTGTGCGATCTAGTTTTGATTAATTGGGATAATCAGGAAGAGTTAAATTCGTTAATTAAAGAATTTTCAAATGGATGTTTATTATGTAAATGAATATATCTAGTGAAAGAAATGCTTTTACCTCGAATTCCTTTTACCTCGAGTTTGGACGATCTGTACAGAGCAAATAATAGGTTGCAAGTTTCGAGTGCAAGCACCCTGACCTTTCATACTGATTTTCCTCAGGGACCCATGCGAAGTTGGTAATGCAAGGGCCAGATTGGTCGTGATATTGAAGATAGGGAATAAGTTGTTCGAGCGCGGGTCCCTTATCTGGGATTTTTTCCTTGCCAATCCTTAGCTCGAAACTTATTTGGATAGCCGGAAGAAAAGGAGGTTTTGCATAAGCAAACTACGGGAAAACAAATTTTCTCAGAAATTTTCGACCTTTACAAGAATATGAAATTCTATGTAAAGAAACTCTTGTATACGTAAAATGTACATAATATAAATTCTTATAAAACCCTGTTATTGTTTTCTTTGGGATAAAAAATATACAAAAAGGAAGAAAAAGAGAGAGAAAGAGAGAGGTAGAGCTTGGTAATCATAAAGGAAAATTGTACCTTAATTGGAGATAAGTATTTTTAGTAAATTTTATTAATTAAAGAATTTTTGTAAACATTTTCTTATAGTTGAAGTTTATTTTAATTAAAGGGGAAAAAGAAAGTTTTTAACAGATTTTTAATAAGATTTTTGATAAGAAAAAAAAGGAGAGAATATTGCCTATCTTCTAATTTTCCAATAAAAATTTATGCGAATGAATATTTTGTTAAGATAGAAACGAAGAAAAAGATTTTAATCGTTAACATATTACACAAATAATAGAATTTTCCATTTGAAGACATACACGATTCGAAAAAGACGTTTCCTTTTCACGATCGTTATTTCGTAAAAAGATGATTAGTAATGTCAGTTAACGAAAATTCAATTTGTACGCAGTTCTGATTAAATCCGGACGCAATTCATAATTAACCTACTTTGGACAAAATTAATCAAAGTTCTTCATTACCCGGCGTATATTCGAAAAAGGAGCAAATAGAGGTAGAATTAAAATTTTTATTTGATCCAAGATTTAACCGGGACTAAAATTGAAACAGAAAATGAATTCGTCGAGTAGCAATTAGGACCATCGTTCCTTTGAAAACGACAGGCGAAAAGTTATAGGAGAAATTAACTTCTTAACTCGTAGCATAACTTAAATGGAAATTTAAAATTAAAATTAGCACAAGAATTAACTAAGATTAAACATGCATTTTCTTCGTGCAAAAGTTATTTCAAATTATAAATAAAAAGATAATACGTATATATATATATATCGAAAAAAAACAATAGATAATTAATAAATAATAATTATTAAAAATTATTTATTGTTCAAGAATTAATTTATTTTTTAACCGATTTTATTGAAATCTTTTCATAGAATAACATACAAGATACGAGGTAGTGATGGGTTTCGAAACACTTCGAATCCTACGAACAATTTCAATTATTTCGAATATGATTCAAAGTTTAAAATTCTTGGAAATCTTGTGAGCGTGATTTCTCGTATAATGGAATCAAATCGAAATCGTAGAAAAAGTAAACATTAATTTGCTAATTTAATTGATTATAAATATTTAAGATTAGAAAAGAGACGTAATTAATCTTCTATTCTTTGTAAAAATTTCATTTCTCACAGCTCTTTTGCATACGAAAAAACAATTTTGTTCTATATCGACAATTAAAATTTCGTTTTCCCAAATAAAATTTTTCAAAGTGTCGATAATTTCTTTTTTATTTTTTACAATTACTAAACAGTAATTCAACACTAACATTTGCATCGTTACTTCGAACATTTATACCTAACCTAACTTATTCTACCTTATTCGAAATCGCATCCCTAATCGATCATCCCAATCTCATCCCTAATATCCGCAAGAAAGTTTGAACGAACGTGATCGAAAGTGAACAAGAAGAATGAATCATTGGCGGTAAAAAGAAACAAGGTACAAGAAAGCTAACAGTTTCTCAGATCTCAGAACGAACTTTTTCGTCCAGGACGAAATCCATCGTCGTCGCCAAGACAGACATTGGAACAAAAGAAAAAGTTTAATTGGAAGATCGAATGATTTTGAAGGAATGATCAGTCTAAGAATAATCTCTCAGGCTTACAAATTCTTCTCTATAGTTTTTCCTCCTCCCCCTATCGAATAATGGATTGCCCCTATTGGAAAAGAATTACAGCCGGAGGATTTTACGCGAATGCGTTCGATATCGAAAAGGTTTTCGAGATCAGTTCACAACTTGGATAGGGTTGTTCGCCTGGTTACGTTTCCAGATTATTGGAAACGTCTTCTGGAATTCCTCCCTCCTGGTCCAGTTTCGCTTTCTCGCGCTCCGCTATGATTTACGGATGTGCACGAAACCAATTTCCTTTTAAAGCGTGGCTGGAACGACCGTTTCGAGGTATCGTTATGTTTAGCTGTAGAAATTGTTCGCAGAGGATTTCGAGGGTAGATTTTCGAGAAGATGGATTCGAATATTTCTTGGTAAGAACGGTAGACATTTACTATCGACTGATATTAGAATTTGAATAGATGTTGGTGAAAAGTAATATTTAAGATGAATTTTTATTATAAGAATAAGAAGTTTATAGTTGAGATTAAAACGAAGAAGAGAGTACAAGCGTTCGAGATTTTGGATGGAAGCAGAATGCGATCAAATGTTCTTCTCTGAATGATAACAAAAATAAAAGAGAAGGAAAAATGTGACGTAACGATTCGACGACGAAAATATTTGAATATTTTTTTATTTTTTAATGAAATGTCAATCATTTTTCTGTCGATAGGAAATCTCTTTGAGGGAAATCGACTTCGGTGTTCAAGTTTCGTTAATAACAAAAGTTAGATAAGATTCCCTGTGGAAAATTTTTTGAACAGTTATACGTGAAAAATGAGTAATTCTAGTAATTGTTGAATAGAAATCCTTTTTATACGACTCGAGTTTTGTATTACACTCTATTGTGCTAACTAATATGAGAGAAAGTTTAGAAACAATATTCCAAAGATGAATACGCAATATAATACCAATAATAATTAGATAATTGGCTAATTAAATTCTTTACGAATCTGATCAAATATTCAAAAGACGAAAGTGTTTTGGAAGATTGTACGAGTTGTAACGCGAGAACTTATAGTTGTTTAAAGTAAGGAAACGATATTACAAAACAATGATAGAATAGCGGTTAAGCGAGCGATGGATTTAACCTAACACCCTCGTTCAAACAAACGAAATCTTGCATTTCTCTTACAAAATCCTTGTCACGAATCAAGAATCTCGTTAAATCTTTCCTCACTACGTGTTTCCAAGTTTCAATCTCTCGTAGCAATCTCGATATAATACGAAGCAAATTGCCAACAAGATTTTTTCTCCAAGATATTGTCTGCTCCCTGAAATCCGTCTCGTAATCAGGATAAAGATCGATCAATCTTATCTGCATCTACGAGCACCGGATGCAATTTAATTTTCACCGGTTATTTGAGCGCAGGTCGGGATGGGAAAGGATTCCCACCGTGAAACTTCAATTGCGAAGATTTCCCACGAGTTGTCACCCCTGCATGACATTTTTCATGGTTAAATGCCTTGCGTTTTAAAAAAGGATTTTTAAAAATACGAGATTTTCCACGAATGAATGGAATCCGTCGATGGAATGTCGACGAATTAATTCCAGGTGAAGTGAATTTCACGGTGGAACAACGTTTTGGAACACGATGAATCCTTCTTTTTTTTTTTTTTTTTTTAAAAACGATTATTAAATAATAAAATAGATATTTTGTTATTTTTAAACGTTCGTCAGATATTTATATCATCTCAAAGATCAATTAATTCTCAAATAATTTTCATCCTAAATTACAATTATTTTTAAAGTAATTTTTATGAGATGTTGTTTATTTAATAAAAACAATTTTATAAATAATTTTAACCGATCTTAAGTAATCTCGAAATAACGGTTATCCGAAAATTTCTTAAAATGGATTCAGATCCTGGTATCACGTTAGTACGAGCATTGGCCTTAATAAGTATTCTCGTACACTCGCGTTGTGCGTTACGTCGCAGCGTGAAATTGGATTCTGATAATGCACTTTCCAAGTCAGTCAAATGAATTGCAGTCTGTTTCGCGTTTCTGTTACGTTGAACATTAATTTTAACCTCCTTATACGACTGATGTTGTTCTTTCTGCTCTGTTTCTGTTGTCTTTCAACAAACAAGAATCGATTGTGCAACCATTTAAGAAAATCCAATCTTTTCTCTGTTTGTGTTTTTCTTATTTTCCTTATTTTTATTCCACTCAATGCGATTGAAGCAGACAAACATCTAACAATACGGGATGATATAATAGAACAGATTAAATAAAATATTACAAGCTGTTTTTACTCAAATTATTATTACAAGTAGTCGTTCATTTTTTTTTTTTTTTAATTCTAGAATAGAAGCTTTTACCATGAAAGCTTTCATTTCAAGAATATTATTATATTACAACAGCAATTATTGAATCACATATTGACAATGATAAATCATTAATTAAGAGTGAAAAATGTAAAAACGAACTATGAAATTATCTTCCTCAGAATTTCCAATACACGTTCTAAAATTCTTAATTCCATTAATATTCCATTAACATTAAAGAATATATGGATAGATGGCAGAAAAAAATTGTAAATAATGTTTATTTTTCAAAGAGAAATCTAAAAAAGAAAAAAAAAGAAAAATTAATAATAATAAAATATAAATTCATAAATACTTCCATTATCTGCTTATCTGCTAACAAGATAAGATTTTCAGAGGCGCATTCTTCATACAATAGTTTTATTACTGTTGGGAAACGGAAATACAACGTGCCACGGGTTGACAGGCATAAATATTAATGCAGCTTTTGAATTATATCGTAAGCTTTCATGCTTTCTGACAGCCAATAGTGCTCCACCAGCCCGAGTTTCTCGTATCCTGTTTACCCGTTGGTTTCCCCTTGTTTCCTTGTTTACAATGAATTCGCGAATTCACAATTAATACCGACAACGAACTATCTACGCGATGCTATGAATATCTCAACCAACAAATACGACTAAATTTCAATCGCGATCTAAATTATTTCGTCTGCCTAAAGTAGCCATCCGTTGTACAAAAATCTTTAAATCTTCGTTTCGAATACAATTCTACGCGAATAATTAACTATAACGTACAACTGTTTGCGAATTTCAATAAACTAAATTATAATAAAATATAATAAAATTATAATAAAATTAAATTATAAAATGTAAATGACAAATAATTAAGTAAATTAAACCATTTTTTGACTTACCTTATTGTTGGAAGAGATGGATCATCTTCTTTTTTAAAATGGAATTACGATTGATTGATGAAGAAAATGTAGAAATTTTTGCTCGAATTTGTATTAATAATTGTAAAATATGATAAAAGTTGTAATATATTTTTTCAAAAAGTAGACATTTAAAACTTTACGTCATTAATATTCATTAATGTTAAATTGTATTCACATTGTTTTATTATATCTGATTATTCTATTTCGATTATTAAATAATATATACGTATGTTATTCTGTTATTCATTTACAGTGTTTAAAATACATTATATTCTTGTTAATAGAAATTGTATTTTAATTGTAACAACGATGAAATAATACAATATCGCAACGGTAATATTTTAAAAGCCTCGATTTTCAAAGCGATTTTAATCCAGATTCGTCTTCGTTTGTTCGACAAATATATTTATGTTCGAATTTCTTGAAAACGAATAATATTTGACACGAAATCGGAATTAATTTTTCAGAGAAATTTATATTCCAATTCAAAATATAGGAGTTTTAAATCCATTTTAAGAAGGTCAAAATTGAAAAAACAATTTGATCAGTTCGCGCGCAACATTTCAACTCAAATGTTCCACAATAATTATTTTAAATTATAATATTTTCCGTTTTGTGTAATAACATATCTCTAAAAATATATATATATATATATATTTCGTTTGTAATTATATTATTATTTTATTCTGGCTTCTCGATTTACAAATACATTTTCCACTTATATACCAACGCATCCTAGTTTATCCAAAGGAAAAATACGTTGTGACGTTTCATCAGAGATCGAGTGACATACCGATATTGGTATGTATCTTACGGTGACTTAATATTCGAAGAGAGATATTCCGTATGAATGATCACACGACACTTTAATTACTCGAGCAGGAAAAAGTTGAACAGAGGAATCTCCAGTTTCTCAAATACACGTAACTATTTTCGTTCCATTATTATATTTAAATACAATCATTTCCATACACACATATTCTTGTATTCCAATCGTATTATATTACTGTGACTCGTGTATACGCCTTGGAAAATCGATTCTAGAGATCAAAGTGAAGAAAAAAATTCTGTATTTCCATCTTAAAGCGTCCATCTTAAAGATTTCCTAAAACACAATTTATTTCAGTTTCAAGTGTATCATTTAAACTTATCTATCATCACGTCTGGATGAAACGTTTGAATTTCTTACTTGAAGGAAATGTCCATCTCTCTTCATCAAAGGCAAATTTAAATTGCTCGAATAATTTAACAAATGCCTCTATTTCTATTCAATTCTCCAAAGTTGCCTCTATCCCTGTCGTCCAATAACTTTATATACACACGATATATCCACCGAGAAAAAGTTGAAAGTTAATCTCGAAACGTATTCTTTTCCTTCCCTTTTTATTCTCACCATTTCCCTTCCACTTTATATTACACATTCCGCGCAATTCCTTTCACGGATATATTTATTCATTCGAAAGCATTAGCCGCGTTTTAGGAACGAGTGGAAGCGTTTCCCGGATGCGGCACACCTGATCGATTCGAGTGTATGCTCGAACAACATTCGCCTTCCGTTCAATTCGCATACGCGTACATCTCGGGATCCCCGTTTTCGTTACATCAATCCACGCGACGAGGAGATGGCTGCATACCGAATGAAACCCTTGCGCAAGGTAAACTGACGGCATCAGTCATAGTTTGAATACGAAAAGGGAATTGGCGCTCTCGACGACAAAATCTTCTTCCACGATGCCACAATTTCTTTTTCTTCCATTTACGAGGAGGGGGGGAGCATTTTACGATAATTCATTCATGATTCCAGCTTTCATCCACCCTTTTCTTACGTGCCTTTTCCAATTTCTTCTTCCTTAGCTAAGAAAATTATTCACGGAGGCAAAGTGCACTTGGTTTTTTTTTTTTTTTAAGTTTTATGCAAATTTAGGGCGATATTAATAAAACGTGAAAACCTCCATTTTGCCTAGGAGTCGCGACAATTTTTTACGCGGTTATTTTCGATTGCAGTTGCATTTCGATATTTTATAAGATAAAAATATTTTATCTTTTCTTTCGAATTCTAATAATATTTCGTATTATATTATATACGTACAGATGCTATGAAATTGGTTTCTATGAATTATTATTGAGCACGCTTGCTTGCTGCACGTTGAAAATATTTTTCATAGAAATTGTATATCCGCAAGAAGGATCACCAGTAAATATTGGAAAAGCTTAATAGCCTAGTAGCTGCGGACTCGAGAGATTTCAAGTTCAAATTTCGAGACGAGAATTGGAATTTATTTCGCTTCTTCGTATCTTTGTAACGTGAATTTAAAATAAAATAAATCTTCGAATAACGATATCAACGTCTAAATCTAAATCTCTCGTCGATGATAGAAGCACGCGAAAACACAACGATGCAACGTTAATATAGATATATTGTTTTTGAAAAAAAGAATAAAATATCAAATTTTTCACAAAATTGGTAAAAATATCATCGATCCTGTTCCATTATAAGAATATTTGAGAATGGAAACGAAAGGAGAGGAGGAGTATATCTCGATGCCACTCGACGAGAAATGTGTCCTAGAATAGACCTGGGGGTTTGAAAAACAAAGGAATCGCGTTGTCTTTGTGCAGATACGATTGATCGGGAAATATTTGCATGAGAAAGGCGGCGCGCACCCGTGCGAATCTCTCGGATGGAACGAAATAAGGAATATCGAGAAAACTCGATCGCGCCATTTCCAATAATTGTAATAATAACGTGCATATTTCGTTACTTAAATTTAATCAAATAAAAACGCGGAATGCGACGATAGACTGCAAAATTAAAATTAAAATTAAAATTTTACGATTGGAAGAAATGGAACTGAAAGGGAAAATCATAGTATAATTATACTTTCGATATTTCGTAATTTGTAATTTCACGTACCCAAAATTAACGAGTATTTCGAGTATTCAAATCTCTCAATCTCGAGTCTTCGATTAATCCTCTTCAGCTTTCTCCCGTGGAGACTTTTATATAATTTAAAATGACATCCTTTTCTTCAATTACAATCGATCACAACTTAGATATCTTATCTATTTGTAATTTTTAATCTTTCCACTGTTAATCGAAACGTACGTTGTTTTTAGATTATCAAGAAACAATTCCTCCCCTTTGCCCATCTCCTTTTAACGAGATTATCGATCGTGATTTCATTCTATAGCGATAGCCCTCCATCGTCCAATCGAACGAAAAGTATGCCTTTGAAGCCAATTTTTCGGGGCTGGTTCCGTCCAATTCGATTAATTAGTCCCGGCACAGGGGCTGTAGCACGTAACGAACCTAAATTAGGTTTCACAATGCTCTTATTCGGAAGCAGGCTGATAAGTTCCGCGCGTATCACGTGACCATCCGTCGTAACACGGGAGGGAAGTTCGACCGGACGAGAAACTTTCCGATTTATCGAGGCAAAAGCCTATTTGCTTCCCTATACGTTCGCCAACTTTTAATTGCTTCGTTCATTTCATCCAACAGTTGGAGAGAACGTAGTAGTAGTTTGATTCGTTGTTTCGAACACGTCTCGAAGACGTTTCGATAATAGAGGAAAGGATTTAAGGAAAGGATCGCGTTCCATCGATCGATTGATTTATTTCAAGAATGAATTTAATAATAGTTTCTTTTTTAAATAGATGATCGCGCGTTTTGTCTATGAAACGGAGGATTAAACAGTCGAAAATCATCAAAGATTGCATTTAATTGGAAAATCATACATGGTGAAAATAAATAATTCTACGCGTAAAAATACCGATATCGATGCGAAATTAAAGAATTTATAGAACTTTACTTACTCGATATCGATGCATCGTTGAAATAAGAAATACATATGTCTATGAAACGGAGGATTAAACAGTCGAAAATCATCAAAGATTGCATTTAATTGGAAAATCATACACGGTGAAAATAAATAATATAATAAAATATAATAAAATAATAAATAAATAATTCTACGCGTAAAAATACCGATATCGATGCGAAATTAAAGAATTTATAGAACTTTACTTACTCGATATCGATGCATCGTTGAAATAAGAAATACATATGTCTATGAAACGGAGGATTAAACAGTCGAAAATCATCAAAGATTGCATTTAATCGGAAAATCATACATGGTGAAAATAAATAATTCTACGCGTAAAAATACCGATATCGATGCGAAATTAAAGAATTTATAGAACTTTACACTCGATATCGATGCATCGTTGAAATAAGAAATACATATGCGGTATCATTTGTTCGAGACTCGATTGTATAATAAAAATACGCCGTTTCGGAATACAAGAGACTTACTCGTTTGCATACAATGGCGTATAAATTTCATTCTAAAAATCCTTACAAATGCGCAGCAGCATTATTGGAAGGCAGGTATTCGATCCCTTGTTTTTTTCCTTCCTAAACGCTTGCCAACGCTCTCCAAGGATGGAATTCCTTTGGCGAGGTCGTTGGAAAGAGAATGAAAAGAGCGCTCTTTCGTGGGAAATGGAGCATGGTATTCGAGAACGAATGCACTTTCTCACGGGAATACCGGCAGGAAATGCTGTATCGTGGTCTTTACCTAAAGTGCAGCCACGCCGTGCATCATTGTTGGCGTGGAGAACACGCGGGGAGGAGAATCGTCTCGGACTCGGAGTCGTGCAAGGACAATATCCATCAATCGATGCATCGTTTCCGGTTACGTTTCCTCGTTTCCTTTCCTTCTTTTTTTTTTTTTCTCGCTGCCTCGACCGGATACGCTGGATCGAACAGAACGTTTTGGGCGAGTCGAGACCGGAGATGATACGTTTGAAATATAGTTTGAAGTTCCAGTTTCTCCACAAAATTTATGTATATGGTTTAGAAGAGAGATTTATGGAGAGAATAGAAGGGATGGAGCGAATGTCGCTTGATAATGAGCATCGAGATGGAATCTTTCGTCGTGACTTTAATTTTTCTGGATACAATTATTGAGATTTGTAAAATTTATTTATTCCGTAAAAATTACGCGCGCAAGAAGAGGAAATGTTAAAGCGTATTATATCAGGATTTATGAAATGTAAATTTCAAGTTAAGGAATGATCCTTGAATAATTTTCTTTCTTTGATTTATTATTATTTTCGTTATACGAACATGCGAAGAAAAGAAGCAGAAGATCGATACGATTCCTTGTGCTTCGTGTATCACGTCAATCGTAAAATAAATCTTATGTGATATATTGTGTTTTGTGGAAATGTGTTTTCGATAATTCAATCCATATGAAAAAGCTACATTTTTTTTTAGAAATATCCGAACAACATCTACTTAAGAGATTGGAAGACGATTACTTCTCTGTATCCAATGCTGCAAAATTAATCAACGGCATCTGACGTATAAATAATTGTTTAACTTTTTTAAATTTTTACGTAAATCACACATTAAATCCATGATAAAAATTACGAGTTTCAATGTGAAAAAGATTCATGAAAATAGAGAAAACCATGCTGTGGAAGTCACTTTTTGTTTTATTTCGATATCTGAATCGGTTGCCGAGATATACATGTTCATACAGGCAACGCAAAAGTTATGAATGGATCGAGCGACCTATATTTCTTCCTGGAAATGCGTACGTTTTCTAGGAATCGCGTCTGCCACTTGTCTGGAGTTTGGGATAGGTCGGCGAGACGAGGTACGAGCGAGAGTCCCGAATAAGAGATAAGGACGGAGATAGTAAACGATTAAAAATTACCCTTTCCTTTACACGACGATATCTCGGGAACGGGAAGTCGTATCGGGATAAACGAAAGAGCGTTTTAAAGGGCAAGATTCCACGCTTCCAACGATCGGTCATCCGTTAACCGGAAGTCACTATCCTCGAAGTTATAGCGGTTCAAAGTTTTCTTAATTTTAATCGAGTTTATTCGAGTTTTGGGATAAATTACGCGATAGAATACGCCTTGAAAAATGTTATGACGTAAATCTTGTTAATCGAAGTTGATCCAAAAGTTATCTTTTTTTACTTGATGCAATTGAACATTTGTTCAATTTGTTTGACAATTTGATCAATATAATTACTGTAGAAGCTGTAAAATTTATTTTCAGAATCCGGTATCACAAGTAATTTTTTTACAATTTCATGCTTGACCTCAGAGGAAACGTCACGCACGATTGCTTAATCGGAATCGATTTTATTCCGCTCGAAGTGGCAGATTCTCTATATCCAACGTCATTCACTTTACATCGTGAAAAAATATCGCGAATATGGGAAACGTCGCGGGATAAAGGCCGATCCTCTAACCATTCTAGCCTCAAAACAAAGATTGAAAAGCGATACAGCCAGCCAGCCAGTTATATTTTGACGTTTTCCAATCTCTGTAATTCTTTACGATACGAGATTTATTGGGAAAAAAAAGTAGGAAAACAGATGGAAAACGGTACGATCTTTGTTTCGTTGAGAATGAGTAGTCAGAACGATGATCGTTAAAAATTATGCAACTAGAAATTGTCAGCATCCTTGTAATCTTTCTAACTGAATAAAAATTTAACAATGTTTCTTTCTATTTTTCTATAAATATTGGCAAAGATCGAATTGCATTAAGATATATATATTTTTTCCATATAAAACAACTATATAAACAAATATCCTATATTTTTCTTCTTATATATCAAATTTTGAGAGTCTATGCCCATCAGTTTTATTGGCTGACCGATTATAACTCGTATAATCTTGAATATTATTTTTCACGTAAAATTCATTTCGTTTCTTCGATTTGTTTAATATTGCAACAATTTTTCGAATATTCTATAAATATTTCTTTTCTCGGTAATTTAAGAAAAATTTTTATTTACTATACACTTAATAATTGAGAATCAAGTTTTTATATAAATTTTTTTTCAATGTATCTTTTTTTAATATCCTCGAATAAATCGAGGAAAAACATTTAAGTTTCTAAGTTTACGAAACGTATTTCTGAGGAAGTTAACGCAATACGATGCCAAAGGTAAAGTTTCATGAAAATTATCGTTCGATGTATCGAGTGTTAGAGATTTTTCAGCAACTGAAAATGTTAAGGAACTTGATAGAAACGGGATAAGTAATGATTATAATTATAAGTGATTTTCAAATAATTATTATATATTCTTTTGGTTTATTTGATTTCGTTCAGTGTATTATCATTTGATTAATTCGATTTCTCAGGGAAAGTTATGAAAAAAGTTGTGAAATAAAATTGTTATGAAATTAATAATAAATGAATAAATAATATTTTTGAAAATTAAATTTCTATAATTAATCGCTTTAATAATTTTGTAATCATTGTTACGTCTCGAATCAACATCATTTCTCTTGAAATATAATTGTTTTCCATATATATTTCAATTTGCTCCATTCTTGGCAACTGTTTGGATCACACATATCCACAGACCGACAGTTTTATCCACGTAAAACGATAACAGGCTTGTAAACAGGTCGAGCTTCTTTATCAACATCTATAAATCAAAACTGTCAAGCACGTCTCGATAAAACGACTTATAAGTCAAAGTGTCTAGATCTGTCGGATAATCGTTTCGAGATTTCTCCAAGATTGATATAACTATACATATCATGTCGCACAATCATGATTGGAACAATTTCTCCGATCAAAGAAATCTCAAGAAGAATCTTCGATAAAGTGGCCTTGAAACGAAGACCAAAAAACATATTTATTCTTATTTCAAATATCGAATCGAAGAATTAAATTAAATTTGATTCATTATCGAATCAAGTAAATTTCCTAAACATTTATTTTAAATTACGTACACTATCAAATAAGTACTCTGTACGACTTATGCATGATGTAACATCAGAAACCTTCTACTCTACTATTTTATTCATATCGCTTTACGCAGTTCTGGTCTTAAACATCCCTGTGCATTATTCACACGCTGCAAGTGTCTGCGGTCATTTAACGAGCAACTCGATCCGAACAAACGTTTCGTCAACTTGATCTAACTATTCCGTGAAGCTTGTAATTGATAAACGAACCGGTCGTGCGAATATTTGCGGCATTTCTCGATTGACATTCGAGAAAATATGATTCGTAGCGTTTCAAGCACGTAGATATATCCTTTCCACTCACATTTTTTTCCATTTATTACGTATTAAGGAAGATGTTTAATTAATTTATCGTATCATCGAATTTCATCGAATCAGAATTTTAGAAGAAAAAGAAAGAGATAGAGATAGAGATTGACTAATAATTTAGAGAGTCGTATTTTCAAAAAGAAAGGATTCATAAATTTCATAAATAACATTAGCTGCTTGATCTGAATATAATTCAGGTAAAAAAATGAGTAAAGATATGATTAACAAATGATTTTATACTTTCACGAGATAACTGCTTACTTGATTATGATCTATAGTTCTAATAGTAGTGATTCTTACTTCGCATCCTGCTTTTTTAGGATTCTAATCTTAAAAATAGTTTTCCATCTTCGAGATTCTTATATCGCATTTACTTTCTACAGGAAAGAATTCAATGCAAATTTTAAACAAGATGAAGAAATACAGAAACGTCAAAACGATTCATCCTCCGAATAAAATTATATTCACCGAGAAACCTTAAAAGAAAAACCTTACTCGAGCAAAAATTACTCGATTAAATGCTCGATTCTTACGCGCATAATCTTACGTGTATCCGCGATCTTTCTAAGCCTAAGTTCGCAGAGAGAAGGTTTTGAATTATTTTCCTCGAGGGGGCGGTTCGAATCGATCGGTGCGTTCGAAAAGCATCGCATCCCTCCCCCGTTACGAATTAATTTATCGTCAGATCGGATGAAACGATTTCGGCACGTAATTTACCCTCCTGCAAAGACCACGAATTTATCGAATTCTGGGCCCTCGAATTTTTCCACCCCCTTTCTCTCCAATTGCTCTCGTGGTTAATTTACCCATTGCCCTCGTATTCTTTCGTTGTTTGCTCTTCGAATGGTGTTACTCCATCTTGTTGTTTCGTTAAGTGAGAACGGAGGGGGGCTGTGCGAGGCAAATAATGGATTTAAGGGTTGATTGCAATTTTAAATTGGGATCGTTCGATCAAGTTTGTGGTTTTTCTTTTTTGTGAATGGTTTTCACGGGAATGGAATTTTAAGATCAGTGGATTAAACGTTGGTAAAGTTCTTTTTTCGTTGTTGCTTGTTTTTGTACTTACTCAAGTTTGCGAACGAAAATTTTCCCAGTGAAAATTGGGACAGTTGATGATTATATTCATAAGATTGTGATTTTTATTCGCTTGTTTGTTTTTTCTTTCAAAATGAATAGTTAATTTGATTGAATAATCGATTAAAAGTAAGGTATAATGTTTTAAAACGATTAAATATTGTTTCTCTTGTATTTTTTTCCTCATTCAATAAATTTCCACGAAGCTTTTATTAACTTTAAAATATCCATAAGGATATTTTTTTTAATAATAGATTTTCCTTTTTGATTTGAAAAACATTGAAAGAAATTCTTTATTTCGATTCCTTTTGTTTAATCAATTTTAATCAATGAAATATATAATTTTATAAATTTCACTTTTTACTTGTATTTAAGTTTCTTATTTCTTTATTTTTATACGATTGATTCCGATTGATTCCAATTCAACGTGAATCTGTACAATCCATAAAACGTGTGAAATAATTGGAAAAATCCAAGAGAAATACGAAGGCAATCGAACGGATTCGAGGAAACGTCGAATCGTTTGAATGAAAAGTTTCTAAAAGCGATTTTCAACCTCCATATATCGTGACTACCGAATACACCGGTTTTCGATGGAAGCTTATGTTATTTCCAAATATCCTCTGTATCCCACGAAAATTGATAAATTCTTATCAGTAATTATTGTTCTTAATCTTAATTGAATTTTTGCATCGATGAAGAATAAGTTCAGATCGATGAAGAATAAGTTTCAGAATCGATACGAAAATTTCTAAATTTACGTAACACAATTTCCTCTTTCTCCATAGGAATTTAGAAATGGGAAAAAAGGATGAAAATGGAGAAAAATTATTATAGAAAAATTGATTTCTGAAGATTAAGCTGCTTTCTCGTTTCTTTTCCATAAAGGAAAATAAAAGGAATTATGCATCGTATGCAAAATGAAGCGAAAGATCTCAAAAGAGAGCATTATTGACAGTGACTGCTCACAGAGTTCGATAACTAACAAATTCATATTTCCTTCCTTTATTCTTTATTCTTTTTTTCTCTCAACATTATAACGCTAACACATGGCTGGCCACGCTGCACAATGCAAAAGGGTTAATTTGCTAGAAAATAATGGTTCATCGATTTTATCGTCTCGTTTCAAAATTAACGAATAACACATAGCGCGCAGCAATCCTAATCCCAACAAAATTTCTCAAAGTTAATTATTTTCAAGCTTGTGAAGGTATGATATTTAATAACCGATACGAATCTGGATGGCAACTTTTGTCCGCCATTAGACGTTATGAATAGTGCAGCGGAATGTTGAAATACACGAAACGGAAACTTTGATGTCGAAGGAGGAAAGTTATTCGTAAGGAACAGATGTTCCTTGATGAGACGTTCTCGCGCAAGTTTCATGGCAAATTCAACGAATATTCTTAATTACACGGATCGTGGAAGTTTAAAGATGGCCGCCTGCGACCGAGCCGGCCATCCCTCATAATTTGCCGAGCATTCTAATTCTCAGGTAGGGGGACAATGCTCGTGTTCGTGGCATTAATTTTACAAGGGAACTTTCGTAATTTGACGCAACGACCATAGTATCTCATCGCGTTGCTAACATCCTCGAAACTTAATATCATAGTTTCGATATAAATAATTCGTAAATCGTCTTTGTATTTCCCTCTTAGTAATTACGTGATGTTATATATTTCGACAATAAGACGAATTCATTGCCCTTGTTTTAGTTCCTCCTTAATTTTTCATTCCTCCCATCGTGTTTATAAATTATTATTAATTCTTAATACTTTGTCCTTACTTAATACATTTTTATAAATATGTGACATCTTTTGGCATATCGGCTCAATCTTTTTTTTAATATTATCCAATTTTCGTCGTTCGATTGGAAACGAATGTCAACCATCGATCGGTATAATGCTTGTTTTCCACTGTGTCGACGTGTAATCGGGTGGCATTAAAAATACACGATAAAAAAAAGAAAAAAATTAAAATGAATAAAGTGGCGTACCGATATTACCGATCGATGATCGATCAATATTCGTTTTCAATCGGATTTCAACGAAAATTGGACAACGTGGAAAGGCTCTAAATAACGCTAAGATGGCCTCACCGATAAGTTTCTCTCTTTCTTTTTCTTCCCTTTTTCTCGTTTCACCATCATATAATTATGCTATACGTGTTCCAATCTTAAATACGAATAAGGTAATTATATAGCATCTCATCAGATTGCAATGACCATGAAATACATTGGATAATGTTTTAAACAACTTTTTCCCATGCATGCAAAGGGTTAATTACTTGTGGAACGCTCGAAGGATTCTAGAAGCCAAAGCAAATATCGAAGTTGATGTATAATACAGAAATGTCGTTTGAGACTTACTTACTTAAAATATAAGCAATTGATGGAGTTAGAGTGAATCGTAAGAAAGATGGAGCTATCTCGTTCTATCTCATTCTCGTTTCATCTAGTGAAAATTTGAATTGCTTATTAAATAAATAAGCCTTGACTAACATTTTTGTGTTTATTTTTATTTCTGCAATCGATCCTTTAAAAATGTCCTACGAATATTAATAATAATGTTAATAGTATATTTAACAGATACATATTATTTTGTAAGAAATAAAATTTGACACGAGTTAAATTTGGATTATGCTGGATTTTAAAAAAGAGATATTCTATGAGAAAATTTATAGAGAAAAATTGTTTAAGAGAATACTGTTCGTGACAACGTATTGAAATTATTAATTTCTATATAATTGTCATGAAATAAAAAATTCAATTTCAACAAATTCACCTGAAACAACGAATAATTTATTACCTTCTATAAAAAATGGATCGGTATATTAATAATAAGTAAATAGTAGTAGAAAAATGAAAAAAAAGAAAAAATAAAGAAATACTGACTTTGTGTCTGCCGATTACTACTGCTTGGCTGAACAATACATCCCAGAGTAACGTTTGTTTAAAGAGAGATATTACTCGATACACCCTTCAAGAAGATGCGTCCTTTTGTGTCATGGAAATAAAAAAAGTGTGTTAGGAAATATAGTCACAGATTGAAGCAATGGACATGAGAATAAAATTTTCTGTAAACACATAATCAATAATTGTTATATTTGTGCTTTAAATGAGTATGATATTCCAAAATTATATATCTTCGTTAAAGCATATTCTTTTTAGTACAAAAAGCATAGTGAGTCATATGTACATGCGGCAATATTTTTATCAAAACAATCAATTTAAAAAGATGAAATCATTTCGATTTTATCTTTTATAAAAATAATAACAATAGTGACAAATTTAGATTCTTTAGAATATAGTTTAGTACTTTACAATTTTGATAATTTTCAGATGTATTGGTAATTTTATAATGAATATATTCTCTTTAAATTGTTACATTGCTCTTTGGTTTATTAACTTAGACCATGCTTTTTAGAGAATTTCAAAGAAAAGTTATTTGGATAGTTAATAAGAATTGGTCTAATTATTGCAAAGAAATGGAGCAATTAATTACGTCAATTTAAATTCACAGTAAAGAGAATAACGTGGTGAATCGGACAAAGATAAAAGAGAAACACTTTTTCCTTCTTTTGAGCATGATTAATGTTTTTAATTCTCGTATAAAAAGTGGTTGTGTCAGTTTTCAGAATAAACGAGCTCGAATATATATTACTCGAATACCAAATAAATGTTCTTCAAATACATTAAACTACAGAGACACGTTTTTGGCAATAATCGAAATTTCCAAATGTCACGCGATTTCCGCGCGAATTTCGATTTCTGTCACGAGAAAACGTTCGAATCGATGTCCGCGAGTCTCGACATGAATTTCCAATTTTTATTTTTGAATTTCAAATTGCCTTTTCTGATTCATTATTATTGTAAAAAATTTATTGTTATTTTATTTCATTTGTGAAAAATAAAAAATATACAGATATAAAAGCAAACAAAACTAAATGCGTGTTAAGATTGTTTTATAAAAATAAGATCCAATCGAGTAAAATAATGTATTTAATAACAGTTTTAATACTTTATTTAAGTAATTTTATTTTATTTTTTTTTTTTGAATATATCCTGGTTATTTGAAATCAATATTGCAGGAAATTCAAAATTTGAATCTTGCGCTGTGTATTTCAACTATACTTTGATATTTTCGCTTATTGACCTCACAAATTTTTATGATACTTTTTATCCTCGTGTCTAAATTCTGAATTTATTTTCCTCTTCATTTTTATATATAACTCTTGACCTAAATTCAATATTGAAGGAAATTTAAATTCACAAATTTCACGTAGATGTAAATTTTATCCTACTTGTAAGTTTTGTGACTAATATTGAGATATTAGATATTTATTTCAATTTTTTTATTCATCTATTTCTATCTATAAACATTAATATATTAATTGAAAAAATATGAAATTACAAATTATATATATTTAAATTTTCAAATAATTTAAACTATCTATTAAATTTTTAATTTTTAAATAATTATTTCAAATATCGAATATTGTGAAATATGTAAAATATTATTAAATGATTGATTCGATCAGATTATTGTAGAAACTTGGATGATGTGTAACATTTACGCCTGATATTTAATATTTATCGTATTTATTTATTATACATTGACATAAATTTCAAACAAATACATTTAAATATAAAAATTTTATGTTTAAATTTTATATATCATTTATTAAATTTGATTCCTGATTTTTACATATATTTTATAATTATTCAAATTTTGATTTTATTTATTTATTATTACTTCTTTTTATATTTCCATTTTAATATTTATTTTCTCACTTTTATTATTATTACATCTATAAATAAATTATGTAAAATAAATTAGAAAATATTAAATGCAAAATATTAAATTTATTTTTATTTTGAATCTCTTACTAAATTCAGACTCCTAATCCAGGTTTATGCGAATTTTTAAATCGTCCAAGAAAAACGCCTGTAATGATTCATAGTAGCGTAATATTGTAAATGTGAAGTACATGTAAAATGTGAGAGAAATAATGTCTCTCTTTCTACGATGTTTTCCGAGAAGCGATATAAATGAAAAAATTCATAAGCAAAATTAATAAATATTATTTGCGATAATATGAAAGTGAGGTATATCAGAGAAAAAAATCAATAAGTTTGATGGTAACTAGAAATAAATTGAAAAAGAAGAAATGAAAAGATAAAATGAAAATTGATTTATCGATTTATGAATGTACATATTTATTAATTTTGTATATATTTATATTAAATTATATTTCAGATTTTCAATCATTTTTATTTTCTTCTGATATTTAATTCTCTAATTAATTCTCCTTCACAATTTCAATAAAATTTTACTACTGTAATGACAAAAAAAAAAGTTAACAATTTTATTTTTTTCCTTTCAGATTCAAGAGATTTTGTACGAATTTGGAAGAGAAATCGTTATGGTGAGTAAACAATTGAATTTCATAAATTTTACAATTTAAATGAATAGTTTTAAATACCATGAATTAATTAATTAAAGATATGTAGTACAGGATTGAAATGTACTTTTCAAAGTGAAATCACAAATGTTAATTATTAAAGATAAAAAGATAAAGAAATATCTTGAATAATTAACATTAATCCTCTATTTCATTTAATTATCCCGTTAGGAAATATTTTATCCACATCCTTATTTTCTCAATCACAAATCGATAAACAATTTTTAAATAACATGTAATTTATATTAAAAATATTGTCGATCCAATTTAAATTTTTATTCTATTGTTTAATTAACGTTACCGCGTAATACGAAATTAAATATTTTTCAGTACCAATAAATTATAAAATTACCAATTATAAAATATAAACAAATAAATATCGAATTTATTTTTTGCTCTCTAAAAAAACAACTACTTTTCCCTTTTATTTCAACTATTATAATATTATTTGTAATATTAAATTGCATTCGTTTGCATATGCTGATGATACTATAAAAGAAACGTAATATATATATAACTCGACATTCTATGCTTTTCACGTGGAATATATCGATTTAAAGATTTTATTTTGAAAGATGGAAAATATCAAGGTATACTATACTCGACAAATATAACGAGATCCTTAATGAAATCGTTTCGTGAAATCGATCGCCTTACCGATGTTATTTTTGTCAAAAGCCCGCACGAGGATTTGTTGCGTGTATTCGCGAAACAAAATACATGTGCGAATCTTCTTTGGCATTTTTTTGGACGATGGCCAGGAAAACCAGCGTGCCATTCCATCCGACACAGAGTCTGCTACTTGTCAATGTTCTCGTTAACCCATTGAGATTATGGATCAGAATATCATCGAGCGATGGATCACGAATCGAAGGTCATTGTCTGATGCGTTCGAAATTACCGAATCGTTGATATAATTTATTCGTTTAATAAAGATCGTACAAATATTTCCTGCCATCGAGTCTCTTTTGCAGATCTTATCTTATCTGAAATTATTGTGTTTAATTTTTAGAATTTTAAATTGTAATTTTTATTTATTTTTTTTTTATACATACATACATATATATATATATTATATTCTTCTGCATTTCGTTTATATTATTCTATTTGTCAATTTTGATTAAAATTCTTGATATAAGGTGAAATTAGATAAAATAAGGTGTACTTTTTTCATATTCTTATATTGCAACTCATAATTCGAGATTTATCAATTAATATTATTATTCCTCGTGCATCATTATCACTGTAATTTATTTTCCTTTTCGATAAAAGAGGGAAAAAAATTAAATTATTGTATCGACTATGCGCGAAAAAGAAATCCGATAATACGGTAGTTACAATTTCGAGTGAATAAGCATTTAGTTGAAAGATTTACAATTCAATGGCGTTTAAAACAATGATATGTAATCTCGCGTCAATTTGAAGGATTTATGAATCGAGGTGTGCAAACTAGAGAAAATAAAAATGAGAACAATTATTTGTGCGTATATACATTCTTTTCCTTTTTTTTCTATTCCTTCCTATTTCATGCTCAAAAATTTGGCCAAAAATTTATCGTCGAAATGTTCAAAAAAAAGATAGGAAAATCAAAACATTCAGCTTTTTTTCGTAAAACCGAATCATCGAAATAAAAGAAATTTAATAAATTTTCAATTCAAATTGAAGCAAGTCAAAAAAGTAAGATGAAATTACGTTATTAATTTTCCTCAACAATTTTCCCAGAATAGACAAATTATGATGATCGCGAATCTGCAGTCAAACGATCGATATTCGAAATGCGTTATCCCGATCGATCCGAGTCGAACACAGTATTTCGCCAAATACTATGCACACTATGCTTGCTCTATTGAATAAATCTAACAAACTAGTAGCAAAAAAAAAAAAAAAAAAAAAAAAAAAAAAATCTTCGTTACATTGTAACTACGAAATATTAAACACAGTTCTCAGCGTGCCATTTGTTCGAATAAAATAGAAGAAAATCAGCTCGTCGCCCTATATCCAAGCTTCAAAATACAAAATTCACATTGAAATAGATCTCTCTACATCGCTGTTCGAGAATAAGGATCAGGTCTCCTCTAACCCTGCGTTAGACTCGATGCGAAATTCGTCTTGTATCTCGATCAAACTTTTCCCGGTGTTGTCTTTGACCACGATGGCGCAGAATAAAGCGATCAGCCAGCATATGGCCGCGGAGAGCCACATAACTTTAGTGCTGCCCAGGGAAATGATCATCTCGTCGAAAGTCAGGGTGCCCATCATCGAGATCAGCCATCCGAACGCGACCGCCATCGAGACGACCGAGGTCTTCAGCTCTTCCGGAAGCGTGTCCCCTAACAAAGACCAGGAAATTGGCCCGAGACCTAGGTTGAACGCGGCGAAGATCAGAGTGATCCAAGTGGGCGACATCCAGAAGTAGATGTCGTCGTATTCGGGGTCGCTGTCGCGTAAACTGAAGAACCAACCTGGAACAGATGGAACGGAACATGAAGGAAAATTCTATGTATATAATTGTTGTGTTATTATTCTTTTTTAGAGGAATGTTATTGGATCGTTGTTTGATGGATGGTATCGGGTTCGAGATGGTGAAGCGCGTTTCTTTTTTCGAACAAATTGATCTTGAGTCATCGTTTGTTTGATTATGCCGATGATGTCGGTCGATGTGCTGAAATTTGGAATAATATGAATATATCTGATTTGGAGTTTGAACGGTATTGAATGATTGATCGATCGAATCGATAAAAATTGATTGGTTTTTGAAAATGTTTGATAAAATTCTCTTCAAGGAAAATTTTACGTTGAAATTATACAATATCTATAATTGGATCGTGGATATTTATGCTTTTATGTAAAATGCTTCTGAAAGAAAATGGAGAAAAATATTCAAAGTATAGGGCGTATTTATAACGAGAAATAAAGAAAGTTCTCTATTTAAATTTTTTTCAATTTTGCATAAAAATCCGCAATTCGATCATAAATATTATTTGCGTTACGAATTCATTCAGAAATATAATTATTTACGTATGTAACGCGTAATAAAAGTAATAAATATTATAAAATAGATATTAAAATAGCAAGAAAGCGATTGTTATTCAATGTCAAGCATGAGATATAGTTTTTAAATTGCCAACGAATGATCGAACCAATTGATACACGATCTATTTTGATTTCTTAATACTATATGCGCGTGTTCCGGAAGTATTGCAGAAGAGGTCGTATTTTAAGCTGGATTAAAGCCAGCATCGCAGATATGCTCATCGAACAAATCATTTTTCTCTATCAGTTAACAAATACAACAAAATATTATACGATATTTACACAATTTACATTTATAACACATATAGATATGCAATCCGTGTAAATTGTAAAAATACGTGATATATCGAAATATGAATTACAAAATTTTTATACTTACTGTTAATTTTAATTAATTCCGAAAGTATAATAATTATACGTAGAAACAAATTAATAGCAATATGTAAAATCACGTTTTAAAAACTGCAAAAAATGATTATAAATTCAAAATTACACTTGTATTTCTCTCAATTGCAATCGAGAAACTGGTGAAACGAAATATTTCGTTCGATAATGATTTTTTTTTTTTTTTAAATTTGAACGATCAAAAATTATCCCGCTGGAAAACTATGAAATACATTATTTCGAATTAAAAATTAATACTATACGATGATAAAATAAGAACGCAAGGAATGCTTGGTCCGAGAAATTTGCCGTTGCAACATTTATTTGATAATAAAATGGTTTACCTAGCAATATGAGGAACAATCCCATGAAAAGGGAAGAGACGGTGAGGAGAATTCGACGTCCAAGTACGTCGACCAGGAACGCGGCCAAGAGACATACTAATATTTGAACGGCGCCGACGACCAGCGTCTGTTCGCTTCCGGTCAGTTCACCGGAACCAGTGGTTTCGAAGAGCATCAGGGCGTAGAAAATCATCATGTTGACGCCGCACAAATGTTGGCCCAAGATTATTCCGAAACACGTCGCCATTGACCGCAGTATTCGACGATTTTTTAACAATCGTAGGCTGAACTGATGTCGAAACAATTTAATTATCATAATTCTCATCCAAATCTAAATTTTTACACTAAATAACTATCAATATCGTTTTACGTTTTTCTTAAAACGTGCCTTATTCATAATTTTGAAAATTAAGAAAAAAATATTTCTGGCAAATTTCTATTAATTTTTAATAATTTATAAATTTAATAATTTATTCTTAATAATCGATACGTATATAATCGAAAAGTATATGCATATTTTTATTATTAACCCTTTAACTTCAGAGTGCTCAGAAATATACACACACAATTAAAATACATGAAATAATACACATGTAATGAACGTCCGAATAAGTGTTGTTGTAGTCAAAAGGTTAACAGTTTCTTTTCTTAACAACGAGACTATTCCATAGAAGGAGAAAATCGTACCTTTTTCGAATGAGCGAGAACGAGACGCTTCGTTTCGTTGATTTCGTGCTGGACATCGTAAGTGTCGCCGCGATACCATCTCAAGGATTTTTCTGCACCGATCTCGTCGTTCCTCGTCAAATAGTAGAGCGGACTCTCGGGTAATAATTTTGTCGGGGCGATCGAGAGACACGCGAGGCCACAAATTGCGCTGTACCTTTAAGAGAGAGAATTGATCAGTTTTTCGAAGAAGCTCGTATCGTATATATATATATATACATCTATGATTTAATAAAACGTATCCCACGTGATCGAGGGATAAACAATCTGTGTAAACGAGTATAATTTCAGATTCGATAAATCAATTAGCCAATAATATTCAACGTTAAATTCGTTGTTTGTTAAATTAATTAAATGCTAATATTTATTAATAAATACGTTGTTCCTATATATCGTATCGATCGATATTGGTTAAGAAAGCGCGCCATGAATAATGCATGCAACAAAATAATTTCAATAATTATTTCTATGTACATTTTCGTTGCAAAATTTCCGGTTGTTTGTCAATAACGAACAAACTATTGAAATATATTCGAATCTACTATTTACTTAAATGTTAAATTTATATCAAATTAAAGGATAACAATCGATTGGCATATCGTAACTAGATTTTATAAAATATCAAAAAAAAAAAATATTATTATGCCATTCGTAATATTCTTGATAAGAAGATTTAGAATAATAAGTTTAATTTGTATTGATTAAAGATTAATTGAAAGATAAATTTTGTTTATGGGCAAATAGATTCCAGAGCTCGATGGAGAATTAATTATAAAAGTTAAACTTTCTTTATCATAGATAAATTGATTATAAAAGTTTCAATGATATAAAAATTCACAATATGCAAAAGAATACAAATTATTCAAAGTATCCTTTATATACTTAATAAATAAGCCTCAACCATTTTTCTACACCAACTTTTATATTTATCTGGGCTTTAAAATCGATCCTTTAAAAGTATCTCACGAATATATTAATTCCCCCCGTGGTAAACAAGTATGAATAAATAATAAGTTTCAATTTATTCCTCTATTTTTGTTAGTCTGTTCCAAACATACAGGATCTATTCCCTTGACGTGGCAAAACTTTTGTTTCGAACGATTTTTGCCTCGAGAGATATTTAAAAATGGGACATTTTGTACACGTGTTCTTCATTCCATTTTAGTTATACAATTTACGTATCATTTTTTCTTAGCTGTACATAACGAAACAATAATTTACACAAACAGCAGCAATTTAGAAATAAGATATTCGTGTATATACCTCCATACAGATTTTTGTTCGTCGATTGCATGAGCCACGTAGAAAGCGTACATCACGCCACAGTTGACTAGCAGTTGAAAAAAGGCGAGCAAACGTCCACGGATTTCTTTGCTCGCTATCTCAGCCACGTAAATTGGCGTCAAAACGCAAGATACACCGCCACAGATGCCGCAGATCAATCTTCCAATCAGGAATAACAATACCTAGAAAGAAAAAATAGAATAAATAAATAAAATCATTGATATAAAATTATCATCTCGTTTTCGAAATTCAAAATTTGAGATGAAGTTCAAACAATTCTCGAGTATCCTTATTATTTGAGCATTATTTGAATCCTACGAAAAACTGTTTTTTTTTTTTTTTTATTTTCAAGAGAGAATCGTGACGATGAATGGATTAAATATCACGAATATATTGGGTTGTCTGAAAAGCTATCCTCCAAGACCGATATAACGATAGTTATAGAGCCGATACGATTATGGTTATAGGATCGACACGATAACGGTTATGAACCGTATTCGTGGCCACGATTCAATATGGAATGGTTCGTTATTGGTGGTGTAAAATTTCTCTTGAAGGAATATTATATCGAATATTTTGAAAATATTTTCAAAAAGAGAGGTTTGTTGCGTCCGAGAAGGTCTGAAATTATCCTGTGGTCCTGTGTTATCTTGCTTCGTTTGTATTTTGTTGTATTTATGAATTATTCTGGTAACAAAGATAAAATGTATTAATGAACGTTTATTATCGTAGAAATATTATCTTAAATCTTTAAAATAATGGTTAAAAATCTTTTTTACCATGCTTCGTATGAAAATCTCTCTTTAAAAAATTATCGTATATTTTCTGGAGTGGATCGCATATTTTCAGCTTTTTTCGAATGTTGAAACGATCTTCTCTTTTAAAATTTCGACATTTTTATAAAACGCTATAACGAGAAATGGTAAAGTACAGCAATATATGGAAGTGAATTCTAGTTAATCCCTTGGATGATGAACACTCTGACTCAAAATCTTCCTATGTATGATGCACCTATATTCTTTAGATTTCACATGCAATATTCATTCCTATTTTGCATATAATAAGAGCCTTGCATTATTTCAGCGTGCTTTTAATAAAATCTCATTTCGTTATATATTTCAAATTATGTTTCTAATTCTTGTATAATTATTCTTTAATCCACCAATAACGAATTATCCTAATTAATTATATAAAAATGATTCAAAATAATTGTTCTCCTATGATATTTCTTGAAAAAAAAAGGAAAAGAATTCAAAAGGCTCTCCTCGAAAGGCTCACTGTCAAAACTTCAATTCGATATATTATTTCCAAATGTTAGGAAAAAATAATATCTTACATTTATTCTTAAACTTCAAGAGGAGTTTGAATATAATTCTCACCTTCTGACGACGATTGCTGATCATCAAGGTCCACGTAAGGATGAGAACAGGCATCGTCCAGAACAAGATGTTCGTTCTGGATATTCGTCCTACAATGAACGGTATCAGGATCGCCCCTATGCAAATGCCACCGTTTAAAATGCCCCCGATCAGCCCGATTTCAGTCGCAGTGGCATCGACGTAATTCCTCAGCACTATGCTGGCCTTGGAATTCCAACCTAGCGAGATGCCGAGCGCAAAACCGCCGAGGGATGCTAAAATTTCATCAACAAACATGTTTGTCAATCTTCCTTTTCCCCCTTCTCTCTTTCCTCTCCTCTCTCGTTCTCTCTAAACTCTTTCTTTGCCTCTCTTCCTCTTGCCTCTCGTGCCCATTCGTGCTAATTGTTGCTTAATTCAAACTGTGTTAAAATTTTATAATAAAGGGAATTTTATAATTAAGACGAAAGTCCGTTTCTTTTTCGCCATTTTTATTTCTTTGGTCTTTTCGTTTTTTTTTTTTTTTTTTTTTTTCTTTCTTTTTTTTCTTTTTCTTTCGATGAGAAGAGAAAAGGGGAAATTGGATGCTGACAAAGAGCACCGTCTGCCCGAGTTTCTTCAACGTGTTTCTCTTTCTGGACACGATTTCCTTTGCTCGAGAAGTGATGTCTAACGAATGTTAGGTAAACGAAGTATGTACGAGTGAAGGAGAAAAAAATTTAATAGACGGAATTTGATAAATTAGTAAGAAATGAAAATAAAGGTTTTTTTAAAGAAAAATTGTTAATCTTCGATTTGTTTTTTTCCTCGCTAATATTCTAATCTACCGTGATTCACAGTTGTCTTCTCATATTATATTCTAAATAAAAGTACAGGATTATAAGAGATACGATAACGAGTAATAGAATAATAAGATAAATCAGAATGTAAATGCAAACCACGTATACTATGGATTTAAATGGCATATTGTGAAAAACCTACCAAGAAACCAAGATGAACCTTAATTCTGCAACATAATTTGATCATTTATTCGTATTCTTATTTCTATAATTTATATGAAAATCATATCAAATGAAATATTACAATTATACGTCAAAATGAAAATATCCGATTCTCCATAAATCCAAAAAAAAAAAAAAAAAAACATTCCAAAGAAATCGAAAAACCAATATTCCCAATCATTCGAAATTTATATATAAAAAGGAAACGAGCAAATATTTAATAATCCAGATAAATTAAAAAAAAAAACGCATAAAAAAAAATCATGGATGATTAATGGACTATAAAATTAATATAAATATAGATTCTAATAATTTTTATCAATTTTCTTACCTTTTTTTTTTTTCTTTAAACGGAAGATGGACAGATTCTTTTTAATTTGGAAAGAGTTATGGTATCGAGAGATTTTTCAATGCATGAAATATGGAAGAAAGGTTAGCTCACCTACGAAGGCTCCGACGTATTGGTTTAATTTTCGGATCTCGGCCACGTTGTCGTTAATCGATGCGGTGGTCATCGTGTTAAACCAAGGATGTAATTTCCCTTTCGAACAATTTCGCAACGTCGACGATTGGAAAACAAGTCGACTCCACGAAATGGGATCGTAGTCGAATCGAGTTCCGATTTTAACGTGGCAATATCGACTTTGGAGTCAATCGTAAAGTCAATCGTGGTTCGCCGTTCGTTTTGCGTAACAAAACATAATCGCTTTATATCGTTTGATCGAAGATTTTATCCGGTTCGTACACTCACGGCTAAAATCTTTTTTCAAAATAATATCGCGATTCGTTTCTCGCGTTTAACGATATCGCTCTCTTTTCTTTCGCTTCATAATTTTTCAAGATAATTTTTCGAGATAATTTTTTTTTTTTTATTTATTAAAAATTACCAGAAGGAAGCGCTCTAGTGATTTCGATCTTCTTCTCATTTCGAGCTTGAAATTTGTCACGAACAATGTTTTAAACTAGTTTTTCCTATACGCGTAATCGTTGTTCACCTTCAGTTTTCCAGATATCGATAAAAATATTTTTACGTGTCGTAGATAATTGTGCAGTTTTAAGGAACTTAGATGATCTTGACGATGACTTTTGATGTGACGACTATTGATGGTCGAAAGTTAAAATTGTATTATATCAAATTATATGTTATTAAAACATTTTAATTTATTCATGTTCTATTTCATGAATATTTCTGATACAATGTAATATATACGTAATTATAATTTCGAAAAATTTATCAATAGTTGTTAATGATATACTTTGTGAGTAAAATAAAAAGAATATCTCTTAGATATTGTAAACTCAACTTAACATTTGTTCAATATTAGTTTGTCTATTATATTGTCAATTATGTTTTATTTTTAAATAAAATTAAATAAAATTTTGGATTTTTAATAAAATTAAAAGATATCCTAAATCGTTAAACCTTTCGTTCTGGATAATTAATTTAATTTAATTTCTGGATAATATTTCTAAATAGTCATTACATGACGAGTTATATTTAATTAATATTCATCGTACGCGATGAAATAGTTCTATTTATTTCTGTTCATCATTAAAATTTATTTTTCGAGACCCGTTTCGGTACTTTTCAATGGATCCGCAATACGTTCCATTTGGAAATAAAACGATTTCAATAATAATTGTAATGATCAATGGAACGACGGATTTATCACATAACACTCGTATTATAAACGTGTACTGCTAAAATTAACCGTATCCACACGTGTACTCGTAAAATTCATTAAAATTTATTTCGAAATTGATCCTGATACCGCGTTATAAGCGCGAGAACTTCATTAAAATTTATGTCAACGTTAAATCCTGTTCCGAACAATTAACAAATACTACACGTTACGCCAGCCTTCGCGCTTTTACAATCCAAATGGAAAATCCATCTCTATCAATCGGATTTTTCAACTTTTAATAAACGTTGGATATTATTCGAATGAGAAACTTGGGCAAATAAAAATTTGTCGTTCGAGCAACGATGAAATATTCCATTTATTTATTTATTTTTTTTTTAATCGTTTTATTACACGAGATATATCCCTTGTTGTCTTTTAATTTGTAAATTTCTATCGGATGAATTCGTATCGCGTTTATTCGATTTGTCATATTTTCCGTGTAATCGTCATAAAGCGTTGGAATAGATACGATTGAATTTCATTTGATTGAATTTCGACGGAATGAAATTTCAGTTAATGCCCGTTCGATTGAATTCTCGTTGATTGAAACTATTTATTACTTGAACAGCAAATTCTCCTATTATTCGAATGAGAAATCATAATCAATTGGGAGAATCAATGGACTGATTGTTATAAACAGTTTGCCATATGAAATTGCTCTAACCAAGTAAATGAAATTCCATTGTACGTGAAAGATAAATAAAGAAATTTTTCAAACGACTAATTGATTTTTCAATTTTCTACGAAATTTTATCCTTCGACAAACTAAAAAAAAAAAAAAAAGAAAGAAAAATTATTTTCCAAATTCCTTAGGAAAATTTCAAGTCCGTTTCCGCAGTGAAAGTAGTTCCGTCGTTAAAGTTTCTAAATAATTTACTCAGGAGTGTGGATTCATTCGTGTTGAAATCATTTGGGTAAAGATTAAAGCGTTGCCGAGTTCCTTCAATTTCTTCGTTCTCCTGGAAGCAGTTCACTCGACAGGAAACAGAAGCTTGGCAATTGTGTTACAGATTATTCCGTGTAGCATTTCCTGTAGCACGGCCTACAAGTTTACAAGCAATTAAGCGAGCCGCACAATGGTAAACGCTAACCCTTGATTATACTCCGTTTATCAATGCTGCGCTCTTAACCAGAAACCATCAAGTTATAGGCGCGCCCTCGATTGATTCATTGGTTGCAAAAGGATAGCCATCGGGATGCCCAATTATGTCGTCAGTCATGATTACCGCGAACCTATCAATTTTGATTGGAACATGTCTGACGAAGATGCCTCTTCTCGGATTAATTTGATATGGAAATTGGTCAAAAAAGGTTAAAAATTCAATTATTATAGTATTTCATAGTAGTAAACTACTTTGTTTTTAATTTTATTGTAATATATTGTAGAGATTTATATTTTTAAATTTTTTATTTTTTATTATTTTTTTAATATTATGTGGAGGAAGGGATGTAATCTTTCAATTTTACACGTACTTTTTGTAAGATGTAAACTCTTTTGTAAATTCTCGTTTAAAATATAACAAAATCTAATTTTAATTATATACATGAATTTAAAATATATCGTAAAAGTGAGTTATTTTGGGAAAGTTATTCTTCTTAAAAATTTTCTTTTTGCAAGTCAAGATGTTTATGTTTATTATGCTCCATTATTATGTTATGCTCCATTTATTGTAAACAAGTTTTTTTTTTATTTAAATAATTAATAGATGAAGCGTGTTACAGCATTTTTTGCTAGATAGCTTCAACTAACTTGGCAGCAAGGGGCCAATATCATCTTTTCTTTTACTACTATATTGACCCATCAATGTCGTCCTCTATGCGTCGTATAAACTGTCCTTTCTTCACACTCCATTGTCCTCCATACACCGTGCAGATTCAATTTGTTCTTTTATTTCATCTTCTCATCGAACTAACGATATCGATAAATATCTAAATGTGAAGTTCAGTGTCAAAAGTAAACTACGTGAGAAATTTCACTTTTATTCCACAGGATAATTAGATACTACACGAACTGCAATATAAATCTCTGATATATATATATAGTGGTTCTAAGTTAAAAAAAAAAAAAAAAAAAGTTTCATAGAGTAAGAATCTTTTGATATGGAAAGAAAAGTCATCTTTGTTAACTACAAGAATATATGACTCGTAGTATCTCGAAACTTTTTTTTTACTTCCGTAAAATCTAATGTTGTAAAAAGTTTTAATTCTTTTCCTTGATTCGGTTCAATTTACTCAAACTCTAGAGTTTCGAATCTCCCCTCGTGATTTTAATTGCTAATTTCTCTCGAAGAAAGGTTGCGAACTTGGATATCATATCTCGATTGAAATTTACATTTTACAAATGGTGGGTGGAATAAATCATCTACGCGCCGAAGAGATTGACGAGCAGATTGTAGACCTTTCCGCTCTTCCTGCTTGTAAACTGTTCCATTTCATCTTGCTGTCGCTTCGATCCATCAAATAAAGCCGTGTCGACGCAACCAATTTTCGTATCAGTGCCACTTCAAGATTCTCGATGCAAGAAGGCAATTTTATACCGGACGTCGGGCCATCTCTACGTGCACTATACGCCGCTGCCTCGTGAAATCGAGCGACACCTGACGAAAAAAGTACCCTTCATCCTCTAAGATAACTTTTCTAATATACTCTTTCCAAGGAACAACAACAGGATGGACATACAGATTTCAAATCTTTTATGAAGAGCCAATTTCAAAATATATTTCAAAATATTTTTATTTATTAGAAGATGCAAATTTTCACTGAGATATCGTTGAATCGATGTTTAATTTGTAATAAATGTAAATGAAATAAACATGAAATAGGATACAATTTTAAAGTATTTTTATCTATTAACTTATCTGTTTTTATCTATCTATTATTTTTACACAAGACTTTAAATTTTATTCGATGTCATCCAATCGAAGAGGGATATCTAAAAAGAAATAAATTTTGCGATAATTTTTATAGAATAGCTGTATGATGCAAAATTATTCAATTTGCTTAAAAATTGAGGTAAAGAGTTAACGATAACACGTTGGCTGGAGCGATTATCGAACGGCGAGATACACCGATAAAGCGCTTAAACATGTGCATTAACCATAAATTCGGCGAGCAGGAATTTTCGAATGTTCCTGGTGAATGTTAATTTATCGATCTCCTTTCCCTTATCCACTCTACGAGCATCGATTCTCTATTCAACCAAAGAATTTATTATTTTTCTTCTATGTTTCATAACGAAAGTTTCACTCGTGTAATTCAAGATGAAACGAAAATAAAATTTCTTAGACCTAGTTGTTTCATAATTGAAAAGATATTATAAATAATTATGATTATTCTAATTACCTTTATTTGCCTTTTACCTTTAATTGTTTGTTAAATAAATTGTTTTGCAATTTGTAAGATTATCTACTTATTGTTCCATTTCAATTTTTTATTTCATAACTGGAAAACGGATGTTATTTAAGTTGAATATAAGTTTTCTTTATGTATTAATTAAATAATACCTATAATTATAATTAAAATTAATATAATATTATAACAAAAATATAATAAAAAAAAATGAAAATTATTCTTTTCTTACCTTTTCTTAAAAATTAATTTAAAATTAATTTTCCATATATCCATAATCCATATGCCGTTGCATATTTAAGAAAATTCTTCACGATTAAATTATAGTTCACTATTGGCACCAAGGAACAATAAACATAATCGTTAATAATCGAAAATGTTTTAAAAATCATTTGCAATATTATCTGAAGTATATGCTAGAAAGATATCCGAACGAAATGCATTTTTTCAATAACAAGATTAACTCACTCCACCTACGCAAAGCATTCGAGATAACCACGAAGAATGTTCAGCTGAATTTATGAGATAAAATATATATACAAACGAAAGCGATGAAATAGAGTTGTTAGGATTGTAACGCAGAGTAACCGCGTAAACAAGTAATATATATGTTTCGTCGAAAATGAAATAGAAGAACATTAATAAAAAATGGAGTGCTTTATTTTACCCACAACTAGTATTTATTATTATTATTCGAAGAAAAAATTCGAACATTACAAACGAAAAAGATGTATGTTTCACCAAAACTTTATCTCGTCAATTCTCTTATCAACATAATGACAAATGTAAAAATTCGATTTTTCGAAAGGAAATCAAAAAATTGCCAAGAGAAGAAAGAAATAATGCCAAAATTAATCAAAATCTCATTTTTCAATATCCTCTCGTGGAATAACTCCCTCTTGCGTCGAATCCCTCAATTAACATTTCAATACGACATCACTGCCACCTAGTGGCCACGGATGTTCAAAAAATTACGAAACTTTCACGGTGGAAAAATCAAATATTTCCGAGACCGATACATTTAATTTAAAAATTTGTAATAACCTCGTTGCACCAAAATGACGATAATTAATTATTGCAAAGAAGTAAAATTAAAGAATATAAAGAAAAAGAATATAAAAATAAAAATCACAATTAAATAATTATAAATAATTGTTCGCTTCCCTTTGGGAAAAATCTGCGGCGAAATAATAACTGCTGACCAATCGTGTTTATCGTGGACGTTATTTGTCAGCACAACGAATATCATCGATGGAGGATATCTCCGAAGCAAGAGTGTATGTCACGCGATTCGCGGTCGTAACTATGCGTTCGTGAGGGACACCTGTCATCGACATGTGCTCGATTGCAAAACTATTCCCTGAACAAACCGCGAAACAGGCATCCGCTCATTTATTATCGATATTCTCGTTACATTTTCCACGACACGAGGGGCGATTATAAACTCGTTGATTGATCCCAATCCAGATATCGATTCGGCTACTTTCCACATCATTTCCAAGTTTCCATGTTTGTTCGAATTATATTTTTCAGTGATCTGACTGGAGAAAATGTTTGGTTTACTGGGGCACGAATCGATAATGATGGAAGAGAAGAGAAGAGAAGAGAAGAGAAGAGAAAGTTTGAGAGTGAGCAAAGGTGTGCTTTTGTTTATTTTAGATATTGTAGTTGAATTGGAAGATTTTTCTTTTAGATTTCATGTCAAATATCAATTGCATTATATTTTATATTAGGATTTGAGAGATGTAAAAGTGTGGTTTTTAATATAATAATAATAATTTTTATATGAGATTTCCTAAAGTTGTGCACCTAATTTATTTATAATTATTTTCGGATGAAAAGCATAAAGGCTACTATCATATTCTCATCCTCACTTTTATCGCGAATAATTAAACGAAGGATTTAAAAATTATTTTAAAAGATGAGAAGATCATCTAATGGGAAATAATTTAATAAAAAAAATTGAAAAATGGGAATAAATGATGATGAGACAATTATGAAAAAAAAGACTTATGAAATTTCGTTAAAGTTCTCGTAAGAATAATCCGACAGCGACGTGATATTCTCGTTAACCTTTCCGTGGCACGTGACTGATGATCAAAGCAGGTTATTATGCTCGTGTAGATTACACAATCTTAAAAGAATTCTTATCCATACAACGTCCATTAAATCAGCATGTTACTGGAAATTGCAAACGAGTTCTCTCATTTGTTCTCTGACCAAGATATTTTGTCACGCGAATTATTATTCTTATAATTTTTCGCGGTTTCTGGTCAATTATGGAGCAAAGATGGAACTCCTTTTGTATTTTTTCTTTATAGATCGCAATACAACATTTTTCGATGTCTGTTGCTTCTTCATGCATCAACAGCTCTCATTATTTGATCGTTTAACTTTTTATCATTGGCTCGGATAAAAAACGATCTCTATTATTGCCAATTTTCCAAAATTTCTTTGCACGTCCAATAAACTGATCTATTTTTAAAAAAATCACTTCTTTTAATCCAATTTTAGAAAAATTATTCTATTTTAAAGAGCTATATACTTTTTGACAGGGATTGTATATCTCTACACTGAATCAGTCTATCAGTCTATCAAAATTTTATCTATGAGATAAAATGATACATCGTAAATTATGTAATTGAATAATTGTGTTGGCAATATTTTCAATATTGACAATATTAATCGTGCAGGATACAATGTCTCTACGTTTATATTAATCTATAGTCAGTTTTAAAGATGCAAACATGTCTCAAAGGTTGTGGAGAGCCATATTTGTTTCGAAACTTTGGATATAAATTTATTCATGAATCACTTTTTCCCGGAATAGTCCAGTTTCCTCGACGACCTCCATCAATCGATCCCCAGAAACATGAACGTACGACCTTTCCTCTCTTCCAGTTGCATATTTACATTTCGCGTGAAAATTTAAGGGGTTGGTCCACTGTGAAACACGCGATCGTCTAACGCCAAGTCGATTCAACAGCTGTGCTCCAAGATATTTACGTGATCGAGGGAAAATATGTTAGGAGTGGCGGGAAGTGACGTTTGATGGGCTCGAAATTGAACGGAGAAAGAAGTTGCTGTTGCATTGGTTGAGCCCGAATAAAGATCCTTCGATCACCTTTTCCGCCTCCATTCACCACGGATTTCTTCTCGAGTTTTCCAATATTGAAAAATGCAAGTAAAATTATCGGAGATGCAATTTCGCGACATTGGATTAAATTAGAAAGGACGTATACGATGGAATTAGTAGATATAATTTTGCAATCAGATTTTATTCATTTTTTTATATTCATTTATATATAACGAAAAAATTGTGCTGTATGATATCGAAAGAGACGTTTTACCAATAGAAAACATGATTTTGAAGGAGAACGAATTTGAATGTTTTTAATGTTTTAATATATTCACAAAAATATAATTTAACACTAAAAAGATAATGACTTTCTACATCAAAAATTGAAAATTTTTTCGTTATTGCTAGTAATGGATATTTGAATCTGAATTTCGAAATTTCAAGGGATATACGAGAGGTATACTCAATTTCATTTCTCCAATCTCAAAACTTAATCCAAACGAATTTCGTCGTTTCGCGACGCGAATCGCAATACTCGAATTATTGATTTTTTCTTCGTTGAAAGCGGAAGTACACTGGTGCCGTTAGTCTATAAATTGTCATTCTCCGTTCTCACGAACATATGAATATTCACGAGCGGTTTGCAGCATTTTTTTTTTTTTTTTTTTTTTTTTGGCCACAAAACTTTTCTTTCTCGTAACGCAGAAAAATAGAGACATTGTTCGTTACGATTACACGATTGTCTCTATGATTTTAGTAACTCGATTGAAATTGTTTCACGATCCAATCGCGATCATAATTCTCTCGACACGATAATTCTAAAATTGTACACAATTTTTTTTCTTTGTGATTTTATGTATTCCGCAAGTTTGAGTATCAAAAAATGCATACAATACACTGTTACCTAAAATAGTGATCTAAAATAATATATACGAATTATAGTTTCGAATTTAATGAAAATAAGTTATAAAATTATTTTGAGAATGATGCAAATTTATCTGTAAACAGTTGGTAAAATTTATTTGTAAATGTTATTCTGCGAATCGTTTTATTTATAAAAAATATAAATGGATTTAATTAGTGCAAGAAAATACAGTAAATGATATTTTATCAACCGATAAACGAATGTATAAATTTATACATACATAAATACTTTTATCATCTCGAAATATTTAAATATTTGTAGGAAAAAATTGTAGGAATAAATAAATTCAATATTTCAAGTTATTTATATTTGATTAACAATTTATCATAAAATTGAGATGCATAATCTATGAGATAGAGAATGAGTTAATCGAGAACTTGCATTACTAGTTTCGATAATAATTGACATAGTATCGAACAAATGATAGAAATTTATCATTATCAAGTTAATGATAAGAAAAGAGAAATATACTATGAATTATTAACATTAGCAAAACAAGTTGTTTCCTAACGTTCTAATAACAGCTATTAAAAATTCATCAGCCTTGTATCAAATACAATGTTAGAAAAAAAAAATACAAATAAAAGATTTAATTAATGAATTTTTTATATTTATTTACATATCTCAACGTGCAATTATATTAAAATATCGTATACAAAAACTTTGTAGTTTTAAATCAAAAGATTTCTTGTTGTCATTAAATAATCATTAATTATATAATTAAAAATGGATGTCAAACGACATCATAAGCATAAGATTAATCATCTCTTCTCATAGATTTTACTCCTCTTAAGTTTCTTCCAAGTTTTCCTCTCTTTACTTACGTTTAATATTAGAGAATACTATGAAATCAACGTCATTTTAGAAAAATATCAGATAACCTCAAATAAGTAATATTACCAAACATCATCTCTAGCCAGACTTTGTCACTAATTGTTTATTATTGCATTTCTTTCAAAAGTTATTTCCAACAATTATCCTTTGCTTCTATTCGAAAATGCACTTGGTATTTGGCAACTATAGCAACAGTTATATCGACTAACCAGAATAGTGTCCACTTGCATTGTCCCCGATTCGTTTCCATCTCGTATCTGATATCAAATCTAGGTTCTCTTAAGGGTCATACAGAGTCAGCACAAGTTGGACATTCGCCTATATAACATTCAGAGAATTTAATATAATAGGATATAGACAGAAATATAGGACTAATCTTACGATTTTTATAACCTAAAAATTACAAATATTAAAATCATTCCTTCAAATAAAACATTCCAACTAATTTTTCGTAAAATCCTTATTTTTTACAAAACTTTATAATCAACTGTACTATTCATCACTAATTTTCATAATAATACTCATCTCATAAGAGAAATTCTCATTTCTCAAACAAAATAACGTAAATTCATTTTCAGATATACTAATCTAAATATATAATCGTGTTCGAGCAATTGATCGTATTATAATTCGGATAATTAATAATCGATCTTTTATCATATTGTGGAAACGAATAAACCTCCATGGCGAAGCGACAATGGCCATTCCAATGACGTTCCATTTTCTGTCCCACGCTCGATTCTCCAACATCCATATTCGAACCAGATTCCAACAGTCAGGATTGTGTTTCGCATACGCGACACAGCGAGGCCATTTTATTGATCCTCGGCCGAATGCGGCACGTGACGATGCCATTATCAATTGGTCGTGACCGTTTCGATCGGCCGTTTATCGGCGAAGAAGATCGCCCGGCTGCCTTGTTAATTTCGACCCTTGTCAAATGGGAATCGGTTTTACAGGTATGGGCAATTGTATCGCGTTCGGGATTCACGCATCCCCACGTAGGCGAATGTAATTACGCGAAACTTAATTACAATCTACAGATACGCCAGCTATTTGTAGACGTTGACGCGTAATCGAGGATTGTCCCTGATAATTTGCCGCGATCGTTAACGTTCACTCCCTCCTAAGATTTTTGTTGCGGGACGTTAATCGAGCCGTTTGGATGGATTAACACGCGTATCGTGTAATTTGATTGTGTTAGATTAATTACTCACGTTTCGTGGATTGAAAAGGAGTGCCTCGCTATCGATTTTTGCCAGATAAACCAGTTTTCTACGGTGAATCTTTTTACGACACCATTTCGATAGGATAAAAAAATTGTGACAATATTTCCATCGTTATTGTTACTTTTATCGACATTTCGTATTTGCTCGTTTAACACGATTTCGATACAACGAATCGATCATATTGATCGTAATTAAAAAAATATAGTGGATTTAATTGGATCGATCGAAAGTATCATTAGTGTATGTATATAAAAGAAGCAGTTTCATAATCCATTTGATTTTTACATTTGATTGTATATTTTTAAGAATTTCTTTAACAGAAAGAAAAAAGAAAAATGGATATATATATACATTATTGATTATATATAAATTTGTGAATATTTAATAGATATTTTTGCAAACGAATTTATTATACAATTTAATAACTTTGATATTTTGATACTTTGATAGGAAATAATAATTAAACTATGGATTTGTATTTTCGTGATGGAAAAAATCTTTTTTTTCAAGTGTTTTATCGTTTGAAGAGTACGTTGTTAATATTTTGAAAATTTTACATTTCTGTTTGCTCGAAATCATAGGAAAATAAAAATGTTATATTTAATTCGACCAAACCAAATATAAGTTGCAATTTCTGATATATAGAATTGAATTTATTACTGACCAATAATAAAATTCCGCTCCGTGTGTTGTCTACGTCCATGTTTTATATTTTTTTAAACACAATATCCTGTGTTTTTTCAATTTATAAAATAACCGTTCACCCGGCAGCTTTTTTCACTATGTATTTTATTTTAATAAACATAAAAATGTTATATTACTTCTTGATCACCGATATATTTTTTCTCGATGAAAATGCTCATTGAATGCATTACAACTCATTGAAAATATTTATATATATTTATATTTTAAAATGTACTACTTATATTTTGAAATATTTGCTCGTTACACTTTGTTTTCCGTTATATTCATAAATATAATTCATTTCTTTTATTTGATTTTGATGTACAAATTCTTTACAATTGCATCTTTGCGAAATGTAAAATAAAACATTTCTAATGATTTCTATCTGAAAATTTATTACATATTATCTCTCGTATATATATATATGCTAACGAAAAATAAATATTTTAACTATCTAAAATTGAAATTGAATTACAATTAAAGTCGAGGATATTCTTAATATTTTCTTCGACTCTCAATTTGATCTCTTATTAATATTGAATCTAAAAAAAAAAACAAACCAATTTTCATTCCACAATATCAAATTATAATAGTATAATATTATTATATATACAAATTTATATTTATATGTTGCAAATGTACAATAATTTCTAAGTCATGCATCAAAGTATTAATTTCAAACGAAAATAAAAGTCATTCTAATAAATACGTATTTTCATTGAATATTTTCGATAAAAGAAAATTCATTCATCGCGAAAATCAAACTCTTTATGCACAAACCAATTATTATTCCTAACACAATATAACGTTCAAAAATTACTTTAGAATAACAGCGAACAATCTGACTGGTCTTTCTCATTTTCCAACCGTATTATCATTTTATGCTTCGCAATCCAAATAATCCAACCAAACTTGCAAATTTACGCAAAGAATATTTAACACGTGGATGTCTAAAGTTAAAAAAAAGTTAAAAAAAAAAAAAAAGAAAAATAACGAAGGAAGAAAAGAAGGAAGAAAGGAAGAAAGGAAGAAACGAGAACGTGGCTCGCATTCATTTCTATGCAAACTGGTGCAAATAGGAGGATTCACGAAGAGACCGTGGCCGCATGGCGGCGTGTAATTCTCCATCGGGGTATATATAATAGGAGCGAGTCGTTTGAAAAACTTGTCTGTGTCGGTTTCCATGCTGTGCACGTGGTGTTTGTGGCCTTTCACGAACCGAACATAATGCACGTGGGGGATCGAGTGTCGTTACAAGTACATCTATTATAGGAATCTTGATAATCTTTTCCTGGAATGAGTAAAAATGTCAAATGCTTTTAGTTATTGGTTCCTAATAATGACTAATCGATTGGAAAATTTCTCACGAAAAAAAAAAAAAAAAGAAAATAACGAATCATTACTTATCCATTGCTTTTGTATCTAATTTTCTTTCTTTTTTAGGGATCGTAGAAAAATTAAAATGGCGAAGTAGTTGTAAAAGTTATTTCTTCCCATTTTTAAATCGTCATTATTGAACGTTTGTAACGTTTTAATTTTTACGATTACAAAATAAGTTTCTTGGGTTACCAAAAGATTTTCTTACTTCGAATGCTTTCCTTTTGTACGTCATATCCCTTTTCTTCTACTTTCTTTATATTATTACCATATCCGAATCCTTACAATTTCCTTCTTTTCTCGTTTAGCTTCACGAAAGCATAGTGGTCCTATGCTCGCTTAAAATAACTTCCTTCCTTTCCTTCCTTTCGTTCTTATTAAAATTTTCCTTTTCTTTGCCTGTTTCTTCCTTTAACGTATGCTTTAACTATTCTTCTAACTTCCTTTGGTACGTTCTTTGCCTTGTAGATATCTTTATTCTTTCTTTCTTTTTTTTTTTTTTATTATTATTGCATTATCACATTCAGTTTTCAGATTACAAGATGAAATTCCTTTTCCATTTTTGTCATAATACATACATTGTCGTTTTCGTTCCCTTTGTAGGGTTATTATCTCTCTTTATTCTTTTTCAAAGTTTTATTTTTATATTTTGACGAATTTATTTCTCACAACTCGAAGACGCGTTATAGAACTTTGGAAATTTGTAAAAAATCATAATATTTCGTATTTTTGTTTAATATTTTAATCTATTATTAATTTAAAAAAAAATTAAGGAAAGCAACATTGCGAAAATTTTTAGAGACAAAGTTTAGAGACGAATTATCCGAAAATTAATCCTTTACGAAAAATTTATATCGAATCATTTTCAAAGAAAAATGACATTTAAAATTTATTACGTTCACCAAAATTTGATTTCAAATTAATATGTAAATCTCATTGTACGCCTTCCCTCGCTGATAGATAAACTATCCATTCTGGAAAATCAAAATATTTATGAATCTTTGAAAATTTTCTTTAATATTCACCCCGTAAAGAAAACTCTTTCCTTAATTAAATTACCTCGAATCTGCATCTATCGTAAAACAGAACTTTAATTGCGTACACAACGAATCCAGTCCTTCTATTTTCACAAGGAATCATTTCCTTTCCTTTGTGCAAATACACGCGTTTCAAGATTCGCAAGAAAAATCACTCCGTTCGCAAAGGATAATATCCCGGGGAACGAAGAAATTTTCACGTAAAAATATTTAATAATTATTATTCGAAACTTCTCGCTCCACTCTTCGACGATATCTCCCTCTCTATCCGACTACCCTAGCCCCACTCAGCCAGCCCACTCCAACCCCCAGCGCTGCACTGGCCGTCTCTCTCTGGCCCACTTCGGCCATCTCCGTCGCTCAGCCACGCTCATTCAAGCCCGACGTGTTCCGAGTCGGCTCGATTCAGTCGCGGCCGATCCGCCACGCCATCACGAGCACGCTCGTTAAACGTGCGCCTTTTCGCTTTCGTCGCGTCTCTTTTTCACTCGAGTCAACGTCTCCTTCGTGCACGACCCTTTCCATTCCAACTCCATCCATCCGACCTCCTAACCTCGAAAAAGAAAAAAAAACTACCCCCTTCTTTGCGAACAACCCAGGGTCGAATAACACGAATAACACGAGTGGAGGCGAGCGCAAGCACACCGGATGCGTCGATTTCTTTGATTCGACGAGGATTGGAACGAGATCGAAGAGAGGAGGGGCTGATCTCACCCATGCCGTTGGCGAGTCGCGTGGAAGGAGGGAAAGAGGAACAGGTGTCCGGCTCGAGGGATAAGCAAGGGTGAACGTGTGTCGTCGGATAATAAGGGATTCGCGACGAGTGAAATGAAACGAGTGTTGTTGGAACGCGGTGTTCGCGAGAAGGGTGATACTTGGTGAGCCACGCGACGCGTGTCAAGTGATAGTGGATTCTTCTTCTTGCACCAGTGTTCTTTTTCACAGGAATTGATTTTGAAAGTAGCGATTCACGTGACGCATCCGCGAAACCTTCTTCTTGCCGGAACGCTTCTCTCTTCGATCCTGCTATTTTTCTTCTCGTTCCCCATTGTCGTTCCCATTGATAAATATCAATAATCGACGCTCGTATTTGTGCAAGAAACGTGGTGGTGAGAATGGATGCATTTCTGAACACCGTTTCGTGTTATCGGTCATCGTTCTATTTTTTACGAAGCATATAGTTGTAACGTACTATTATTATGTACAAGAGTAATTTCGTATTTGTGAATATTAGAAAAGGTTAAAAGTGTGTTGCAACGTGGTTTTGTATTGGAAACGTAGAGTTTCCGCACTTTCTTTAGATATATTAACGCAACATCCTACGAAGTATGTAATTTGCTGCAACTTCTCGTTAATTGTATGATATTTTGAAAAGCTGCCTGCTCGTAATATTTTAAAAATTTCGTTAACAGTGAAGTTTCTCTTTGTGAAAGCGACATTCAAGTGCGTGTTATAATTATATGAACTGGAAGGTGAATTGGAAAAGTTAATTGGTAAGTTACGAACATTCTATTCAAACGATCTTTCTTCAACCAATGAATATATGTCTACGAAAATTCAAATTTTTTTTCAATCTCGTCAAGACTATTCTACGCTGGAGTATCAAAATTTGTAAAAAGAAAATTTTGAAAATTTGCGTATATAATGTATTCGAAGCTGGTGACAACGTATGTTAAAACACATTTACAAGATTCTATCGATAAAAAGTTTTTTTCCATACATATATATATATATATATTTTCTAATAATTCAAAAGCTTTTTGAAATTTTAATTTGTGTTTAATTTTAATTTGTGTTAATTTTAATTTGTAAATTGAGCGATAAGTGCACGAATTCGATAGAATTTTGGTATATCGATCAAGATAAATTTACATGTTTGATTTATTACGTTTAAAATTCTTCGTCGAGAATGATAATTAGGACGTAGAGGACTTTTGGGTTTTTGTATTATACGTATATGTACATATTATTAATATCTCCACGATATAATTGGAACTCGTAATTATAATTCGTTGTGAATTTGAATAATATCGTATTGCTTGTGTATTACTATATTTATTACGTATATTCATTACTAGGATCACAATGGTTCCAAAGAATCTTTATAACGTTATTTCTTCATTTAGAATATTCGATCGAAACGATCAGATCTTAATATCGTATCGTTTAAATAGGAATATTAAAAATTTAAATATATATATATATAAATCCTATTATTATCTTGCTTCCTTAAAATCTATTATTGGAACATTTGGAATTAATTAAATCTATTTCGGGTATATGAAATTTAGCAAATTTATCTTTTATACTTGCACGATTCAAAAGAGAATTATTGAAAATAATTTTTGAAACATCGGTAACGTGAATTTCTTTGTTTCTATTCCGAGTATATTCTCCTCGTTTTATTATTCTCATATTTTCAAATTATGATGAGATTGTTTAAATTCTAAGATTTTGCTTTATTTGCTTTCAACTTGTGTATCATCTCTAACCTACTATTCTGCTATATTCAAGTTTCAAAAGTTTACATAACTCGAAAATTACAACTTTAAGGAAGATGATTTTAAACGTTCCGAATCGCCATATATAATTGCATAAAAACTTTACGAATTGCATTACGAATTAAAAAATGTACAATTCAAAAATTCTATCGATAAAAAACAACGTCTCTTTTTGTATTATCAGTAACTGCAAATTTTTAATTATATCATTGTTGCAGCAAATGAGCAACGTATACAAAAATCACAACATTCTGATCCCCATAACGATCAATCCTTTGAAAATTTGAGAACGTTCCATTGGGACCATTTACACTATTTAATTATCTCGTTAAGAAATGCCGATCGATAGACGACGATTAGGGAAATGGGGCTGTTTTAGAGAAGATTTCCGTGAGAGACGTGATCGAGTTCCGGTGAGTAATTTATTCGCTCACGTGGAATTCGACCGGTTTTAGAAATGGAGTAAGTAAAGACAAGTTTCTGCGGGAACACGATGAACCATTGAATCGGTTTTCCAGTCGAATCTGCTTTTTGGTCAACGATTTACTCACCGATTTCACGAAGACGAATTTCGATCGATGAATCTGAGTGGTTTAATTTGTCTTTCCCCATTGGAAGGTATCTACAAATTAGAGAAATTTATTATTAATTTCAATAGTTAATATATCGTATAATTTTAATTGAATCGATTTACATTTCGAAATCGGGGCCACTTCGTTATTTAATCATTTAGATTATTTGACATAACGATAGAAACTTGATATTTCGCTCAAATTATGATTGACACTTATGGGAAGGATAGAGTTTAATAGCGAAACTAAAATTGAATAGTTTAGATTTATGGAATATCGATGAGAATAATCGGGAAAAAAAAAATGAAACGTTCGTTCCATACAATTTGATTTGAATAATAGAAGATGATACTTTGAATAATAGAAGATAATGGAAAAAAATAAACTTGTTGTGATTTTTGTGCGTTCCTCGAGCTGAAACATTTCATTCTATTTGTTTTTCTCTATAAATAGTATGCAAAAATAGTATGCAAAAATATTCGAAAGAAATTTACACGTTTTTTTTTTCTAACGATAAAAGGAAAAAAGTTAATGAAAATGTGAGAAAAAAAACGAAATACGAAAAGTATAACGGGATATACTTGATGTAACAGATAAATTATTGAATAAAAGAAGTATTGTAAAAAGATAAAATTGAAAGTAATGCAAATAATGATCAAACTTCAATTTTAGTTTCGCTATTAAGCTCTACCCTTCCCATAAGTGTCAATCATAATATGAGCGAAATATCAAGTTTCTATCGTTATGTCAAATAATCTAAATGATTAAATAACGAAGTGGCCCCGATTTCGAAATGTAAATCGATTCAATTAAAATTATACGATATATTAATAGAATTAAAAGAAATATCTAAGCAAAATAATGGATATCGGCAGAAAACTCGATCAATGTTCAATTTCTGTTCAAACTTAAATTGAATGAAGTATTTTTGCCTGATGTTTTGGAGGGAAAGAGATAGCAGCGTCGATAGGTTTTGAGATGCAATTAGTTCTCGATTATCTCTCTTCCAATTTAACGAGTTTTCTCCATACTTCCATATGTACGTTCAAAGCTTTGCTAATGACGCTGAAAGTGATATCTATTTTTTTCCTTTTTTTTTTTTTTTTTTTTTTTCTTTTTTTTTTTTATTCGAATGCATTACAGCAAAGTGTCCTTTGACATTTTAATTTATATTCCGGCACAAGTATGAAATGCTATTCGAGCTTTTGTGAGCAATTTAAATTGAAGCGTGTAATACGATACGTAAGCATTCAATTGATTTTATAGAAACATTGATATGTAGTAAAGTATTAATTAACAGTAATAGAAGAGAAAATGATAATATGAAATCATAATTTGTCGATTTTTTTTTTTTTTTTTCGAATCCATTAATTTAATCTTCGCGTTCGTTCGATTTCGATATTCTTCTTTTATATTTGAGAATTTCAAATAAAAAAGGAAATTTTTAATTGGAGAATTCCAGTGTAAGTTTAGAGAGAAATATTCGCTTTTTAAAAGAAATTTCTCATTCATACTTTAGCGTATTTCCATCCTTTCATGAATTTTTCTTAAATTTTTCGAGATATATAACAAGAAGAATGAAATAGTTCGAGACATCGAAACTCTGAATACGCTATTTATATTTACATTTGAAACTTTGTAAATATCACGACTGATTTCGTGGAAAAGGATTTCGGTTTGTCTGTTCATTATTCGGTTGATCTCCTCTCGTCAAAACACCGAACTCGAGGAGATTGAATTTGTGTATTTAGTCTATTATTTCAAGAGGAAGTGAAGGTAAAAATATTTTCATTAATAATATCTATCTTTGATTCGTTCGTTTTCGACTATTTTTTTCCTTCGGAATATTTTATATCTATCCTTTGGAATATATTTTATAATTAATTCACCAGATAAATCCTTTTGAAAAAGTATGGAAAAAATGATTGGAAAAAGGTTAATTTGCATCGATGAATTTGGATTAAAGTTTATCCAATAGCCAAACGATGTTGAAGTTGATATCGGGCAAATGGTTGGAATATCTAACACCTATTCGGTTAACGAATCGATTCAAAGCGTGTAATTGACGAAACGAAACTAGTCCAAAGTTTTACTTTTAAATTAGGATACATCGTTGTGTAATTTCAAATTGGTTTTACTAAGCAAAGTAAAATTTTCAACTTTATAAACCGTAAAAGTGATTACTTCGATCTTCAACACCGAGATTTGCAAATTATTCAACGAGTTGGAGGAATGCAAGAATTGGCGTTTAAATTATTTTCCATCTTCTATTCGACAAAAGTTTACGTAGACCGATTCTACTCTTCATTCTTGAACTTTAATCGATACGAATAATAATCGAACTTCAATTTCATTTTATCAATTAAACTCTATTTCATTCCTCGGATTCACAAATTTAATGGAGAAGTTAGTCGAATAAAATAATTGCTATTGAATCAAACATCAAAAATTATTACTATTATATTAATTTAATATTATAATCGTAGTGCAACTTGCAACAATTTTTGATCCCATTATCTCATCATTCCAAATTTCATTCCAAATTTCATTCCAAAATTATCAACTACACGTTCAAGTTTCATTTTTTTTTCATTATTTCTTCCTCATATAATAATCATCACCATTAATATTTTTATACTTAACAGTCAGATTTAATATTCCTACTAATATTCCTACACCATAACACTTTATATCACGCTATATTGTTATGTCTGGCTACACTGTTTGCCAATCTCGTACTCCCCACTTAATAATATCACCAAATGCCGCCAGACGATTCTAAAAATGGCACTGTCGGTCGATGCGATCTTAACGATGAGGAATGGTGACATTGGTTTCAGTATCAAGAACCGACAAAACGGTTCTGTTTACCGTGTAAAAGCGCCGCCCAGAGAAATTCTGTTTAACAAATAAGATCGTATCACACGATACTGTTTCGCGTGACAGTTGGAATGACCGTTCCTAGCCATTTATCTCAGCATACCTGTTCTATATTTCTTTTGCAACCCGTATTGCGCCGCTCGATATATCTCGTTCCGATTCCTCGTTAAACTTGCGACCATTCCTTAATCCTTTCACTGTGGAAAAAAAAAAAAGTATCTGTGACGATTAACATTTTCACCAAATAATTGTATTTTGACATCGAATATTTACGTTTGAATCGAATGTTATAGGCGGTCAAAAGTAAATCATTAAAGAATATATTACGAATATATTGTATTTCTACTTTTCCTCGACACACTATCTACTATATACGAAAAGATTTTTGTAAAACTTCTCAAACTCCATGAAAATTAATAAATCGTTAAGGAATCGTTTTATTCTATGAGAATATTTGGAAAATCATCCTGTTGGATAAAAGTTAATTAGAAATTTTGAAATTTTCATTCTCTCGGAAGAAAGATGGCCGATTTATCACGGAAAGTTGTCACGATATTATGTTCTTTTCCACTCGAGAAATTACTGTGCACGTTGTATTTAAAGGAAGATCGCGAAGGCAGCTTACACTAAGCTCGACTAAACCGACCCGACGCTTTTCTTCCCTTTGTAGTTGGTTTATTTCACGCTATCCCATAAATGGAATAAATAAAACGGATATATAATATTCTTCGCTTTATTCAGCGACGATGAAGATTACTTCTTTGAAAGTGTTTCATCGATTTCACTGGCGTTTCTCTCTCTTTTTCTACCGGTATAACGATCAATCACCGTTTCATTTTTTTTTTCTTTATTTTACACCTCATACCTATATTTCAGTTTTTTCCAGTGGATGAAAAGAAACGGAGCGAGAGTCTCTATGCGAATCGTTTTTTCGTCGTATATTATTTCAAGATGTTAAAAAAAAAAAAAAAAAAAAAAAGAAAAAAGAAAGAAAAAAGAGTAGAGAAGGAAAAACAAATTATGCGCATCTTTAATTATTCTAACAATATCATCACCAGAGTCTCGAAATTTCGAAATTCTCGAATATTCCTTTGCACGTTATATAATTTATTATGTTAACTTTGTAATCTTATTACGCGATATAATATTATTTTGACGTATATATTAAATAAAATAATATATGAAAATTTTCATATGATAAATTGATTTCATCAAACGATTATTTGACCAAACGATTATTTGACATTTAAGGAGTTAAACGTTCTTTTAATAGGAAAATATTTCATTATAATTTCCAACGACTGTACAAAGAATGTTTAGAATTTTGCTCGCATTGAATTAAACGAGCGTGTATTACTGGAATAACCGTAAGTTACATTCAACATTAATACGGATGATATAATATCTCGTTTCGTTCCTCTTTATCCGAGTACGTTCTCGGATAGAAGAAACACTTAGATTTGCATTCTAAGACGCGGTCAAGAATGATGCACCGTGCAAGGTTGAGGCAATTTCGATTATGTAATCCGTATTACGCGTGAGAAGTCCTAAATCTAGTAAGTAAATTTATTTCTTCGAAAACAGGAAACTTGCAAACGCAAAAGAATTTTAATCGATTCTATTTCGTGATTCATCGTTCATAATCAAGCAAGTTAGTTTGCAAATAATCGCGATACACTCGTGACAATTATAAATTTATTCATTCTCGAATAATTCGTACGTGGACTAATAATGAATTTAGGAGGAAAGAAGCGAGCAAACCGAGTGATTTAACGATACTCGACACAAAACACGTGGAAACAGATATACAAAGTATCTTAAACGAACATGCAAATTATTGAAAAACTGTATGGAAAAATGGTTCGAATAAGTAATAATGAATGGAGACATAATCTGATGTAATTAATTTTTTTCCAGATAATTCCAGATCATGTAAAGATAACGTATGTTTTTTTTTTTAAAAGAATAATATTGTTTTAACGCAGTAATTGATCCGTTTCGATAAAGTTCCTATTTACGTAAAGACAATCATTAGTTTAAAAAATATTGTAACTTGAAGTTTGAAAGAAAATTTATCACACACGGGACAAGGAGCAAGTGAAAATATTCTGTTTATCCTTGTTCTTCGTACAATAACTCCGATAAAATTTAAGTTACACTATTTATTTTGCAGAGAAAAAGATATATTTAAAATTGTATGATTCCGCTTAAAAAATGATATATGATCTTTTTAAAATTCATTCACTTCTTATCAGGGACTTTTTTTTCATATAATTTTTTTAACGATTTACATTTACGTTTTATTTTTACTCGGACACCCTGTATGTATTCGTACATGTGAGTCATGCATTCACACGCCATTACGGAATAATTGTTAGCGAAACGGTCGCTTTTCTGCTAAACCATTGTTCGAATAACAAACACGTTTTCAATGGTTTGAGTTAAATTTTTTTTTTTTTTTCTTTTCGAATTTGCTAATCTGATAGATAATTAAAGGATTTATCGTAACTTTACGATTTGATCAGATATATTTCTTTTATATATATATATATATCTTTTATATGATTATGAATAAAATTTTTATTAATTTACTACTAAGAAATATTTTCTGTTCTTCTTTTCGTAAAAATAACTGATAAAGATCGTTTTTTTTTTTTTATATATATATAAACTGCTCCTTTGAATTTTAAATCTACGCTTTCTTGGATTTTTTGGATTATATTTAAATTATTTTACTTTCTTTGAATTTCTCGAACATTTTCAATTCATTGGGTTTCTTTAGATTCCTTATATTTCTTCGTTTTAACGATTCCTTTGAATTTCTTACGATCCTTTAATCTTTTCGCTGCAGTATTTTAGAAATTGCAAATACTTTTGGTATTGGTGTGGCATTCTTTCGTAAAATCAAGAAAAATATGTAGATGAACGTTCGAATTCTTTTTATAATTAATTAAAATATCAGTATAAATGATTTTCTTAATGAAAATCTTAAGTATTCTTTAAGTATTATTTATTATCTTTTATTTTTATCGAATTTCTCGAGTTATTTTCAATTGGCTTGAGCTTTTTTATTAGCTATTTAATTCCTTAATTCTTTATTATTGGATGTATTTCTTTAACTTTATAAAGAAAAATTTATTTTCGAAAAAAAATGTTGGTTCTTATTAATGATCTGTTTTGAAGACAAATTAAACCAACAATTGTTGTTGAGACTTTTTGAAGATAATTAGGTCGGTGTAGGTCCGTAGGAGATTACAGATAATTGTAACAATATTCCTAAAAATTTAAAAATCTGTTTAGGAAAGTTTAAATTATTATATCTTTATTTTATTTTCATTTAAATATTTTAGATTTAGAAGAAACTGAAAATTCTCCTATTCTTGAATATATATGGACACATATATATATACACATATATATAAAAACAAAAAAAATTGTTGAAATTTATAATACTGACATCAAATTTTGTAAAAATACCAAAAAATAGAAAAGTCACACACATATATATCTAAGTAGGAATAATTCTAAATATATTTGACAAAAAGAAATTGCAAATTTTTTATAATTTTAAATTTATAAATATTATAAATGTTACATATAATATATAATAATAATAACAATACAATATAAATTATTATTTCTATATTTTGATTGATTTAAAAGAAAAATTAATTTCAATGATGATATATATATGTGTATAATAACTAAATGTTTAGTATGTAGCTAACCTCGTTACTTATCTATAAGATAAATATCGTATTAACGTATCTTAATCAAAGAAAGTCCACAGATTCGTATTTGGATATCAAATAATGACTTTGAGCAATTATCGTATGTATATACAAATATATACACGATTTTTCAAACATAGATTTAACCTGGAAAATTTATATATAAAATTCTTGATTTTTGAATGAAATTACCACTATAAAACTAAATTACCATATATAAAATTTTCAAAATGTTTTTTTTTTTAAATTTAACAATAAAATATGAAAACTTCAGAAAACTAATTTCCATTTTTCGGTTTTTGAAAAATTTTTTTTCTTTTATTCATTTATTTATTTTCGCATGACCCATATACTCTGAACTATATATGACTTTCAAGATATCCTCTTTTTACATGAAAAATGAAAGCCGCAGGCAATTAACTTCCATTTCTTGTCTCTCTTTTTTGATTTATTTTCTTTTTCTTTTTTATTATTATTATTTTTTAATCCAACCGTATAATTCATTTTTCTCATCGTTATTATAGTCTGAAAAATAAAAATAATTTTATTAGTACAATGAAATTTTATATAAAAATAATATGATAAATATAGAAACTGATTATTACAAAATATACAAATCTAATTATAAAATATATAGACAATTTTCGCGTTGTGAAAAATTAAAAATATACTTATATAATTTTCAAAATATTTAACTCGAAAAAAAGGTGAAAAATAATTTTCAGTATATTTTCTTTTTTAACCAAATTTTAATAATACGATAGAAATTAAGATACCAATTACGCGTTACTCTAATTTGAAAATTTAAATTTCATCCCCATTGTTCATTTCTACTATATTTTTGGTTAATAGACACAAATGGTTAATTACGATAAATCTTTTTTATTTTAAATTTTAAAATTTTATTCCATTGATTCCATCTTTTTCAATTGATCGCCCTCTAAAAATAATTCCATTGTACATAATTTGCTGAATTCACGTCCGTGACCATAGATGTATCGTATTCATAAATACGAAGAATATATCAATAATCAAATAGAAAAAGAATTATCAGATTTTGAAGAAATTTATTATTACATCGTTCGTCGATACACTGAAACAAAATCAAAATGAACTTGTGATAACAACTACATATAAATATTATCTAATCACACTAATAAACATTTATATTTTCTCATTTTATATTTCGTTTTATCTTTAACAATGCTTCCAATGCTGTACGTTCATTTTTGTCACATTTTGATGTACAAAAGACAAGATTACCAAAGTACAATGTCGCGTTTCAACCGGTGTCATCTACGAGTATTCGGCCCGTCGAATGCAGACCCCCGATGTAAAACCTTCGACTACCCGCTCAAAATAACAATAACGCGATGACGCGTGTGTTGGCGGTTCATGCCAAAACAAAAACAGCTGAGTGCTATCAATAAACATTGCCACGCGAAATTTAATTCGAGTGGTCCGTTTATGAGGTTGGGATCGATCTGGACCGATGAACCGTTTCCAACGATTTCCGGTCCGGGCCATTCACGAGAAAGTGGAACGACGACGGATAGATCAAGTGTTTCCAAGGATTTGATGGTTAACGCGTTTATTGCCCGCGTTATCTCGCCTTTCAATCGGATCAATTTTAGATTTTCACGTACTTGTGCGATATGCTCGTAATAATACCAATTTGAACGCATGGCGAATTGGAAAACCTTATTGAATTAAGAAAAAATATATAAGAAAAATTTTCATAAGACGATGAATAACGATAATAGAGAATTATAAAGAAAAGAATTATAAAAAAGTATCTCAGAAGAATTAATTATTGATAATTAATAAATAAATTCCTATCCCGTTTTATTCAAGTTTATTCGTATATTTTGATATAATTTTCTGATCTTGTACATCTTTTGAAAAATTACAGCAAATTTTAATACGATTAATATATATTTTTTTAAATAATTCTTTTTTTTTTTTTTTTTTTTTTTTTTGAATCCTTATTAAATTGGTTATAAGAAAGATTTATCATCCGAATTGGAACGAGAGAATTTCCGTTTACGTAGAGAAAAAGAAATTGCAAATTTACTAAACTATTTTTACTCGTAAATATTAAGAAAATATAGAGGGATATTATACATTGTTCTTGAAACGCAGTGGTAAAATACACAAGAAATAAGGTGATAAAGTAGATAAATCATTGCTAAGTTGAAAGGTTGCCCACGCATCGGCCCGGTTATCGTAATATACGTACGAACGTTGTATACTGGCGATGTGACATTATATGCCAGAAACGTGATTGCCGACGAATGTGATCACTTTCGCTGGGGATATATATTAAATTTTTCACGCGAAGGACAGGATATTAATAGAAACAAAATTCAACTATAGAAAGTCTTAAAGATTTCCTATCATCCTTGAATTGGATGATACATGGGTTGTTTGACGTATAATAAATATTTAGAAAATTCTAGATTCTTGGCCGATGATATGATAATAATATGTACGTAGAGTTCTTTGACTTTTCTAAAATATTCTTGTTACATATTAATATCCGTTCAAACTAATTTTGAAATATATATGGATATTTCTGTTATCATTAATAAATCGAAGAGAAAATTAATAAAGAAATATTAATTCCTTCACAATTGTACAAATTATTCCTGGTAATTAATTTTTTTCAACATAGTAGTAGATATTTTGACAAGGAATTCTGAAAATTCGGAAAACAAGTTAATTATTATATGAATTATATAAATAAACAATGAAGACTGATGGAAAACTAGAAAATCCGCGTAAATTAATACGTCGCACAGATTTCCCCGATATTATATTACAAATTTCCACGAAATAATCCCACGAAAATACCATTTCTTTCCCGAAATAAGTCTCGTCCAATAATAATCCGGAACGCCGTTTATCACGAAACAAGGAAACGTTAACACTGCCAACAGATCGATTTCACAACTAAATATTTTCTGCGCCTTCTTTTTTATCGATTCCTAATTAACAAAGTTAACTTTCATCAATCGGATTAATTATTTAACGAATAAATAAATCATAAAATTTTTAAAATAACTTTTTAAAATAAATCGTATTTGATTATTTGCTCGTGGGCGTGTGCAGATAAAACGACCTAGAAATGTGTAATTCGCGACAACGGAAGCTGCCAACTCGCTCCGTGGCTCGATATCAATTGCTACAAGATGCCACACTCGCTAATTGTGACGGCTGTTTCGTGAAAAATGGCAGTTATTTTCCTAGCTTCGTTCAAATGACGCCAGTTTATTGCTCCTGCTAGATCATTAAGCACTTACGTTTCAGCGATCTTCCACTTTGATCTCCGCCATTACGCAATATTCAGAAATTTCTTCCCTAAATATATTTATATTTTCCCTTGCATAAGTTTTTATTTTGAATTTCCTCGATTTTTTTCGACGATAATTTTTCATTTTTGTTGATTTCGTACTTTTTTCTTTTTTTTTCTATTTTTTTAATGATCTTTCCTCGAATTCGCTTGGAATTTATGTATTATTGATGAATCTAGTCAGTTCGAAGATGCATCGATGCATTCATGCAACATTAACATACAAATTTGTGTAAGTTGGCATCGTTTAGCGCTGTTTATTGTTTCGAATCGTGTTTGCTTAATCTGTCAGGGACGAAGTTTTGTGTACTTAAGAATATTTGTACTCAAAGTCCGCAGCAGGAAATCATTTATGTCTATTACGATTTTTATAAATCTTATCTTTATTTTTTAATCGCGCCTAAAGTCGTTAACGCTATACGAGAGTTAGATATTTTAAATTTTTTTTCGAGAGATACAATAACGAAGAGAAAATTTGGTTTGGAAAAACAAATAAAATATAATTCGATGCAGCTCAACGTGTTAAAAAAATTTAAGTCATTTTTTTTTTATATTATTTAATATATATTTCTTGTAATTATTCATTTTTAAATAGAGAATCATTAAGTAAACGCGAGCGTTTTATTATTCGAACAATCAGATTCTCCAATTATGTAATCGAATTATCGAAAATTTCGTTATATCGGTACATACGTATATCGATTATTCTGAACAATTTGATTTTTTTTTTTATAATTGACATCCCATATAACTATATCTCAATAATAGTAGTATTTTTAATAACTTTTACCACCGCTCTGATCGAATGCTTTTATAGTAATTTTATAATAATTGCATCTTCATCGTAAACGTATTATATTACAAGATATTATCGATTCTTCTTATTTCTTGACATTTTAGTCGTGTCTAACGTGCAGTAACAATAAAGTTTTTTATCATCAGGAAGTGGTTTTTTAATTATATACACACAATTGCATGTACAGAATCCGTGTTCAGTGATAAAACATTCTAATTCCAAATAAAAACAACCGGTCAACAATCAATTTGATTTACGACATTAATATTAATACGAATCTTTTTTACCAATCTTTATCCGATTTACACGCTTTAATAAAGTTTTACGGGTTTTAAAAGTTATAAAAGCTTTTGTTTCAAAAAGAATCTCGGATTTTATATATTCTATGCTAATTCTCTTGTTTTATTTCTCAATTTTTCTGCGGATCTTTTCTATCCGACCGTCCAGAATTTTCATTATAATTTTTCATTCGTCATTCCTTCTCCTTTCCGATAAAATTTCTCACTTCAACTTTCCCATTTTTCCCCGAATTTTTACATATTAATTTCACGCTCTTCCATCAAATTCTTGCACATTTATTCATTGCCAGTTTTTCGTTAAAACTTTTTATTTTCATTCTCCACTTTCCGTTCTATTTTATTTCATTTAGTTCTATTTTAATATTTCGTATGTTCCATTGTAAACTTTCACTTTCATATTTTTAATAAAAGTTTCCATTTTAATTTTACATTTTTTTACACGAATTATTATACGTTATACATATTGCCTCGCCGTTCCATAAAAATTCTTTGATTTATTCTATGTTTTTATTATTTACTTCTTTCTCTATTCTTTCTATACTTTTTTTTTCATTTTTATTATTTTTACTATATTTTATATATTTTTTTTTTTCAAAAATTTGCAATTAAATTTATAAAATCACTTTAGTAAATCATACTAGTTTATTTTCTACGTTTTTCTCTTCTAAAATATGTATAAGAATATACTTTAACAACATTTATTATTAATGGATCATTGGTGAAACTCACAAATGAAGAAACGATTTTTCCACATAAAAAACACAAAAAGAAATTAAAAATTTTTACATTAAAACCTTGTCAGACGATAGAGAAGTCCTTGCCATTGATATCCTTTTTTGATTCATTCCGATATCTCAATCGATTGCCGAGATACAAGGAATCAAAGTTTTCCATAACAGGGGTGCGAAGATTATGAATGGCCAATGACCTACATTTTTTCCTGGAAAGGCGTGCTATGTTTTTCTAGGAACCGCGTCCGACCTTTTTCCAGGAATCCCGTCTGACACTTGTCTGCAATTTGGGATAGGTTAGTAAGACAGGTGCGAATGAGAGGTCCGAATAAGCGACAAGGACGGAGATAGTAAACGATTAAAAATTACCCTTTCCTTTACACGACGATATCTCGGGAACGGGAAGTCGTATCGGGACGAATCAAAAAGCGTTTTAAAGGGCAAGATTCTACGCTTCTAACGATCGGTCATTCGTTGACCGGAAGTCATTATCTTCGGAGTTATAGCGGTTCAAAGTTTTCTTAATTTTAATAGAGTTTGATCGAATTTTAAGATAAATTATGCGGTGGTTACGTTTGTTTCTTAAAAAATATTATTAATTGTGATTTTATTACTGTTATTTATGTCGGAGATTCTAAATTGATTTAAAAAATCCTTTGAATCAAATAAGATGAATTTTTATTTAATCGATTGATTCGAATTAATATTGATTAATCAAACATGACTTTTCTTTCTTGGATATTCGTTCTATTTTTTTAGTACCGATTTTGATTTGTTATCTTTTATAGAATTATCTGTAACAAGATACATATTCAATTAAATTTGAAGTAACTTTTGATGATTCTTGATTCTTGAACTTGATTTGGAAAAAATTATTCGAAAATTTCTTGTTCTTAAATTTTTATTAAATTTGATTTTTTTTCGAATTTATTCATTTTTTTACTTCGTTTTTCCTTGCTGAAATTCACGTCTCGCCAACATTCGTGACCAATTTAAACAATATATAGATCAGAAAACTATTCCATCTTATATTTTATGGACATCAGACATCTCTATTTCCTCAGTACGTGTCGGGAATTTTTTCCTACCTTTCCAAGATACAGTTATTCAATAAGTTTTCCATTTGTTGCTACATCTCGAATAATTTATCTATAGAAAAATGTAACACAGGAAAATAGGAATTCGTGCTGACAGCAAATCTGAATTTTTTGAAATTTTCAGTCTACTTTTAATAGTTTCATTTACGTTCTTTATTATTCAATTATTCAATCTTTCGTGTATCCTATGAAATAGACAAAAATTGAACGAAAAAATTCAATTTATGTTTCTTTCATTATACTTTCATTATACGTACACTAAATTATTCGATTTATTTTCTCGATAATTAAAACAAAAAAGTCTCGAAAATTATCTTTGAATAAGGATTCTCTTCTATTTCTCATCTTAGAGACTTGTGGAAATAAATATAACTGGTGATGTTTAGAGGAACCATTGATAGAAATCGTGAGAGAAATATTTCCATAGCATCGATATCTACATTCGATATTCGAATAATAAATCACAGCGAGATTTATTAGTTATCCGTTATAATAATTTTTACCTGAGATCAATTTATCATAACACTAAACATCCAAATTGCGTTATCCATGGATATCTTATTATTCAACATCTTAAAATGAAAATTATTCTCATTAGTATTCGAAGCATATGGTTTCAATGTTTTGCCTCTTTTCACCTCTTTTTTTCACGTATCGATCACTTTATAAATCTCGAAGAGTTCTCTCTTAAATAATTAACTTTTTTTCTCGATCAAATCGATTTAAATCATCAACTATGCCATTTATCGTCGATGATGTCTTATAATTCGAAGTAATCAATCACAACGAATGAATTTCGAATAAAATATTTCTATTTTGTACTCATACATACTACGATTAATTATATAAGAATTTGTATAATTAATCAAATCTTAAATTATAATATAGGAAGAAACAAGAGATGATAGAATGATAGAAATCATCATTTGTCAGAATGAAATTAACGCTATAATATTCATTAATTATAATGAAAAGTTATTATCTAATTCAAAGAATCTAAAACTTATAATAATTTTTCTAATAATAACACGATTATATATATATATGTAAATCGATAATATTAAGAGAATTTAAATTATGAATTGAATTGTAGAATTGTTGTCATCAAATCAACTAAGGGCACAAAAATAATTATTCATTAACATAGTATTCACAAACAGGAATGCTAAATCTCACATTGTATTACCATTAAAATTCAACGTGAGTTACGATATTCAGGAATCTATATTATCGAATTTCCATGTTATCCACTTTTGGTTGAACATCATCCCCTGTAGGCAATGTTGTAACATCATTAAAATTCAATACTAATCTATAGATTTTCAATCGAACATTAGCTTTCCAAAGCTTATGAACCAATGTTACAATTATTCAATATTATTATTACAATATTCATTTTAATCAAATTTCAACATCTATTATGCAACTCTCCATATCACGTATATTAATTACAATTAATTAAATTCATTCACAACTCTCTAAATGTCTGTAAAATATCAGTATGTTTAATTTTTTGAAACAAACAATTCTTCATATTTCACGATGCATAAAATTTAATTCTTTCTCACAATTTCCAGCTTTCAATATCGAAATCTTCCTTATCCATTCCTCTTCGATCAAACGCGAATCCTCATGATTCCGTATTGTTCCTCTCACCACCGCCATAAAATATCTGTTTTCACCTTTCTGACGTTGCAATTTTCCAATACAGTTGAAAAATTTATTCCCTCGATCGTATCACCGATTTTCCACGACGTTTCCGCCACTTTTGTCGAAGGAGCGTGAAATTCAATTCCATCCAATTCCAGGTTCCGTGCCCGTGTTATTACCGTTGCCTTCGTGGCGTGGATTAGAATTAGACGTTGGATTAAAAATATCATGAGTTAGAAGTTTCGTATTTAAGCATGATAAATAGATTTATCCACGTGGAACGACCAAAAAATTCGGCAAACAAGATCTAAAATTTTCATACTCTTTGATATTCTTGTTTTATTAAACGCGTCGTTTCTTCTGATCCTTCGTTATTATGTTCATCGTTATTATAATCTTGCATCGAAATTATTATTATTATTATTTATTCACATTGTACTCTCGTACATAATATTTCCAATGAAATTATCTTATAAAATTTGAAATATTATGGTAAATGGTCGCGGAAAAGAATATGATCGAATACCGTTTATTTAAACGAAAAACCACTCAAGATCACTCATCACGCGAACTTTACGCGAATTGTAGATGGGATAAATAAACTGTGTGTACATTTCTAAAAGAAAAACGGGAAGAAAAAAATGTTGACAATGTGTGATCAGTGGTCGAGCAATCACCGTTCGACCGGTTTCATTTTCACGAGGATTCGAAATACAAGATCAATCGATCAATCCTAACTCAATCGATGATTGTTTGTTTTGAAAGGCTGTAATAAAGGAATTATTGTAAACAAAGAATGGCTCGTTCGTGGTGGATTAGCCGAGTGAAAATAACCGGTAAAAATAGATTTTCATGGGCCAATTTACAATTCATACCCGCGGTGGAAAATTCAAATAGTTCCACGATGATCCTGTCTGCTCGTTGCCTTCTATTTCTACTTCTCTTCCTCTTTCTCTCTCTCTCTCTCTTTCATTTCATTATTTAAATTTGTGATTCTCTCGAGATATGCCGAATTTGCATTTCTTGCGTTCGACTTTCGAGCCAACTTATGCACGCTCGTGTTCAAATAAGGACGATCCAGTTTTTAATCGTTTCGTCAACCTTCTTCGTATAAAGCACCAGGGTTAATATTCTGGGTTAGATATATAGATATTCGATATTTTATTCCACTTGGTGCATGATAAGATATTTCGAAAGATGAATTATGAATCGAAGGTTAGATAGGATCACGAAGATGTGAATAATCGTTTCATTGCCTCTGGAAAAGGAAAATTATGAGGATATTAATAATGGAAAGATAGAAAAAGAGACATGAATTTTGATTGCTATTTTAAGGAACGTTTGAGAGTTGGAATTTTTTAGAAAATAGTTTGAGAGAGTTTAAATGAAAAGTAAAATGAGTTTGTACAGCGTCAAGTATTCTCTTCAACTTTTTCTCTTCGTGGAATTCTGGAATTTCATTTAAGTTTGTTTCTAGTATAGTAATTTTTCAATGTAGTTTATAAATAAGTCGATTGATCTCCTTCAGAAAATTTCAACTTTTCGTGTTTTTCATTCATCAAATCACTTTTTAGCGGACAAATTTAGAATAGAAACATAGAAATTATCAGATGAAAAATCTTGCATCGATATACCTTACGAGAAATAGCAAGAAGGAAATGTTAAGTTTTGAAAAATTCAATTTTGGAGCTATATTCCTGTGAGAAAAATTTCCAAGATATGAATAGTCGTATCCACCAACTTTCCTACCAATATTTGACGAACTTTTCACGATATTTGAAGTTTCAATTTTAGAAAAGAAATGTAAAATCTTTTCACGTTACTCTCTTCTTCAGTAATATTTTTATTCCACGAATTTTAAAAACTGGAATTTTTAAAATTCCACTTCATCTATTATGTCAAAAATTATCGATAAATAAAAAATAAGTAAAAAATCAATAATTTTCTAAAGTAAACTTTAACCTTTTCGTATATATTTCATTCAACCAATTTTGCAATCTAGAGAACTGAAGGATTCGAAAATCCAAAATCAAAAATTTCAATTATAAATTTTTTTATAAAATTTATTTAGAGAATTATATGGTAAAAATTTTATTTTCTCAATTCGAATACAAGTCTTATATTAATCGTTGTTATTAAAAATTCCAACAAATAAAAATATAGTAATGATTTCTTAAAATTTTTTTCTTACTTTCAAGCTTCGAAGTTAATCATTGCGAATCATAGGAATTTATAAAAAAAAAAAAAAAAAAAAAATAAAACACAATGAAACGTGGATATATATTAAAAATTATTAATTTTAAATTTTTATGAAACATTTTGAAATTACTATTTTGAAATGTTTGCCAGAATTTTATATATTTAAACTTTCGTCGGATGTGTTATCGATCTGACACGAAAAATAATCTCTATTTTAATTATTTTAATTATTGTTGTTTGTTTTAACTTGAATTACATATTTGCAACGAATTTCATGATTAAAAATCTGACGGTTAGCCATAAAAATTTTGTTGAATTTGCATCGAAAAATTCACCACAGTATTTTAACTTTAATCTCGAACTTTATTTATTCAAAAAATTAGTAATATTATGTATGAAAAAAATCCTTGAATGCTGAATTTAAAAATTTAGCATTTAGAGATAGAAATTTTTACTCTTTTGGTCCTTTGAATAATATTAAAAAATACAAACACACGTTACTCTCTTCTTCAGTAATATTTTGATTCCACGAATTTTAAAAACTAGAATTTTTAAAATTCTACTTCATCTATTATGTCAAAAATTATCGATAAATAAAAAATAAGTAAAAAATCAATAATTTTCTAAAGTAAACTTTAACCCTTTCGTATATATTTCATTCAACCAATTTTGCAATTTTCATTTTTTAAAATATAAAACTGTCTATTCGATGATCGCGTCGAAATCATTTTTTGAAATCTGTTTGAAAAGAACTTTTGAAAAGTTCTTTCGATATTTTCATCATTTTTCGTTCTTCATTCTCAGAATCGTTTGTCAATTTCTTCATTGCTTAATGAAAAATCCAACAAATCCATTGCATGAAATTGAAATCTTGAATTGGAAAAATTCGTACGAACCAATGAATTTTAACTTTTTAATTTTAATTTTATTTTTAAGTTTATAATCATAATATTTTCAATATCCAAAACTTTTAAAATATATCAAATAATGATACATAATTAATATACTATAGTTGATAAGAAAACTTTTTTAATTTTGTTTGATTTTTAAAAACTTTTTATTAAAATTAAAATTTTTCTCAAGTATCTATATCGTTATGAAATGATTTCGATTAACTGCAACATAAATTACTTTTACTATTAAAGATTAAAATGCTATTTTATTTTATGCGCTATTATTTAATTTTTATTAATTAGATAAGAACTATAGTCGCATCGATACTACGCGATAAAAATATATTTCTTATTGTTTGATCTTTTTAAATATTGTAAAATACGAAATTCAATGAAATTTTATTTTTCAACGAAGGAAGATCGTTTCAAGTTATATGATGTATTATCTCGATTAGACTTGAAGAAGCTCGTCACACGTTAAAAAAAAAAAAACCATTGTGCGTGTGTTAATCCGTGAAAATCATCGTAATTACGATATCTCGATGCAGAATAGCTCAGACGAGTACTTGACATTCTTCGTTCATAATGGTCGAGACTCGATTGCGTATCTTCTCTTTCAACGATTCGAAATTATGTCTTTAGACGTATTTAGATCTGACTGGCAATTGAATGATCCTGTTATTAAGGAAATTAAACGCGACAAAGTAATCAAGTCTTAATAATACCGGAGACAAGAAATCGGATTGTCTCGAGAAATTTCACTATTAAAGTTCTTTTCATTGTTGAAATTCAATATGATCGCATACGATTTAAATTAAATTAAATTAAATACGAGAAATTAATCGATGATTTGTAATGTTTATGTAAATATTATATTACAAAAATTCAGAATAAAATTAATATAATCAAAATGATTAAATATAAGTGTATGATTTTTAAATCACCTCAAATAATTTATCAAAAGAAATTAACGTATAATATTAATTGTCGTCTGATTAAATTTTTTACTTTAATTATGACAAATGCCAACGTTTTCCAACATCTTGCACTTATTTTTTCCAAACTGACCCGAATATTTAGGGATCGAATTTATTTTCAAAATATGATCAGCAGTAATTTTCACACGCGGCCGTTGCCAAAATCGCATTAAAATCGGGCTGCAGAATTCAGACACATTCGTGTCATTAAAATGATGTATGGCTGACGTCCAAAATCCCAGTTCTTTTCTATATCGACTTAAAATACCTGATAGTCCAATTTTTATTGCGTTTATCATTGAACAAAATCAAATGTTAAATTTTATGCACGAATAAGATTATAAAGGGAAGTGATTAGCTTCAGCTTTATTCTTTTCTTTTTTTTTCCAAATCTAATAATTCAATTTTACGCTAACACGTGCCAAATTAATTTGGCGTGACGAATAAATAAAATGTTAGATTTAGTATACAAGGTGATACAAAAATACCTGTCAATATTTCAGAAGGTAGATATATATATATATTCAAATAAATCAAAAATATCGATCATAGAAATTATATATCTCGACTAACGTTATAAAATAAAAATAACGAAGATATATCGATCGATCAAATCAGCAAAAACTAATCGACGTAGAGGTAATGATTCATTTAGAAGAATATAAAAATTAATATAGATAGAATGAAAATAATCAAATAGAATGCACGATCAATTGATCGTGTGATTTTCAAAATATTTTTTTTGCTTAAATGAAGAAAAAAGAAATCGTTTTGAATTAAAAGCAAATAATAAATATTCATCATGATATTTCAATTATTATTGCTTTCAATTAAATCAGTCTATTCAAAGTCATATAAAGTACACTTTATATGAAATTTATTTACTAAATTCGAAATTTATTTATTCCATTTTATTAAAATTACAAGATATTTGTGGATGACCAGAGCTTTGAATATTACATTGAAAGAGCAATATCTACTGAAAAATTTCCCTGGAATCAAGTCGGTTTTATGATTCAGAACGGTGATTTTTGTAGGAAATGGAAACTAGAGAAATATTTATTCAAAGGACTAAAAGAGACGATATTAAATAATGCAAAGATCGAAAGGGAATAGATAAAAACTAGATGGAAAATCTGGAAAAGCTTGAATTTTTTCTTCGTATCCAATAAAAAATGTTTTAAGTATTAAAATTTTCGATAAAACGTTTACTTTCTTCGATGCTTTAAGAAAGACGATGGAATATAGAATATTTATTCTATAACGAAATGCAAATTCCCTAATGTATTCTTTTAAATTCTGTGCAAACCAATGAACTCGTTTACAGTCTGTAAAAATTTGCGTAACCGATTTTATTTATTTATTTAAAATTACCTGTTACGATCTGTCGACAGACTTAAAATAATAATTATCCACTTTTATTAATGTCTATTAATATTATAATGAAAACGTGTACGTTTCTATTCTATATAATATATATCGATATTATTTATTTTTCGTTTGAGAAGGAAAAAAAAAATTGATTTTCGTTTAGTAGCGCGCAACTTTTTCCAAATACAATGGAAACTCAATTACCCGTGCTTCCATTGTCCTAATACGATTTTATCTCCCCAATGCAAACTATTATATGGCTATGTTCTTAACGATATGGCCTATTCTCTTTTGAAACAAAAGTATCCTCGAATTTGATTATATAGTTGAAAATGGTATAATGAATGCGGGGATGAAAATGAGATTAGGATTATAAATATAAATTCGTTGAGATAATAATTGTAAATGTTTTCTTCTTCCTAATCTCTATCCTCCTTATTTATTTAATAAGTCAAATTTGTGGCAAATTTCATGGAGAATCGAAATCTTTCATCGATCGTATAATCTTAATTAATAAAATCTCTCGTAATGATTCGTACAGACAACGCCATTATTAGCGATTGGAGTAATTCTATAATGAATCCCATCAATTCCGCTCGAATAATCATTCGACTTCAAATCTGCAACAATTCCAAAATAAAACATTTATATACTTCACTTTTCTTATTAATTTTCTGTTTACATTCAATCAAACTTTTTCTTCATTTCTTTTTAAAAAAGTAAAGAAATAAGAATACGTAGCCGATTCTCGAGATATATTTTCCTCGTGTTCGGATGTTAAGAGAGGAAATGACAAAAGGTGTACCCATCGAGAAACGTAATAGATTCCGGTAATTAATTTGAACATCGTGTGTCAGGCACGGGGAATACCAGACAAGTAATTAACAATGGCACAATGAATCGGCTCGTTCATGATTGAAGAGCGATTCTCGTACGAGAGGATTTTATTCGAAACGCGGTTCGAGCGAGAGAGAATTGAAACGAGGAGGAATGAAAAAAGAATTCGAGTTAGATTTTTCTTTCCTTTGTGATCCTGTTAATAGGTGTTTTTGTTTTAAACTTAGTTGAAAAAAGACATGTTTGTTGATTAGAATTTTGAAAAAAAAAATTGCAACTTTCTGACAAAATATTTCTATTTTGTGTCTTCAGGTTCTCCTTGGATAAACAATTGTTGGAGTGGTCTCGTGGATGATTATGAACGTTCTACGCTATTAGTAAGTTTAATCGATAAAATGGAATATGTGTATTCCTTTCTTGCTTTGTATCTACGCGATACGAGAATTGCTAATAAATAACGAAAATAAATATATATATATGTATATACGAAGGACAGTATTGAAACAAAATATCGTTTGGATCTTTCCTCGAGGGAATATATTATTGTAGAAACAATAATAAAATAACGTAATTTAATAACGACACGAAATGAGAAAGAGCGTATTAAACTTGGCTATATTTTTAAAAAGTTTAAGAAATTTTAGAAATAATTAGATCGATCGCTTATTATACATGAATTATACGAGAAACAATTTAATATTTATTTCGTGCAATTGGAATTTTCCTTTCGAAACGAGAATTATTTAATATTTAATGATTACCTATCGGATTAATTTCCTTTTAATAGCCACGCAATAGATTTAAAATAGAAAACTTTTATCGTGAGCACGTAACGGAATGAAATAATAAAAAAAAAATAATAAAACTATTAATAACTAATAGAGGAGAATTTTAAAATATTTTAAAACGAATATTACTTTTAGAAAGTTATGCGAAATGATGAAAAAGTCAAAAGAGAAAGAACAATCGGTTGAAAGAAAATGTTGCACGAATTTAAATTATATAATTTATCCAGACGAGTCAAGTGACTTTTAATGCACGCATTAAAATTCCAATAAAAATGTATCGTTGAAAAGTTGATCCTATTCGAACAATAATCGAATTTTTCATCTTTCGAGAATAATTGAATATAACGGAGTCGTCGAAACAAAGCAAACATATCGAACGAACAATGGAAACACGGGAAACTGATAGGAAACAATGCACGTGCACAGTGGCCGATATATATATATATATATATATATACCCGCGATTATGCGATTTAATATCAATGTATCCACCCAACGTTTAGTCGTTTTATCAGCCACTGTGATGAATAACTGTTCGAGAATTATCAGAAACATGTTTTCGTTAAGAAGTAACAGAGAATTAATATTTTCTACTGTTCGTTATTGCGAGGAAAATGTTATTAAATAATATCGTGCACCGTTATACATGCAACGTTGCGTGATTTAACGGAAATATAGTATATTAGTATACTTTGGAAATTTGTTCGAAGCACGATGTTATTGAATTCTGATAAATAACTATTCTACGGTATTTCGCTTTTACGAACGGGATGAATGATTACATTATTCATTATTATATATAATTAATTCTGAATTATCGAAGAAGAATTAATAATTTTTTTGAAATATATTCTCTATTTTTTTTCCCCTCCTTGATTATATCTTTCGATATAATTTTCAACGATCCATTAATGGTATAATAATAATATTTTCATACGGATATCCTATTTCTATTTATGGACGATAATATTGACTATCACAAATGACTAGTTGGTCAGTCATTCGAATTGAAGGATATATCGTGGTATAATTTAATTCTAATTTTAGTTTTCGATTATTAAGCTTCTTGAAGAATTATTGGCTTTAAATTAAATTGGATTAAAATTATTTGGCTTTCGAAAAACGCCAAACTCGGAATCTTGATATTTGAAGTATTCAGTAAGTAAAGAATTTCCAAATTTAGAACTAAGATGTTTTTCCAAGAAACCGGCTAAGGAATAACATCGAAATTCTATACATGTATCTTCGAGCTTCTTCCCAGAGATTTTCCATTTTAAAATTTCCATACTGCGCGATTTTCAATCTCCTGCATTCTCAATCTTAAGATTCCAATCTCTTTCAAGTTTCAATTTTCGATTAAAAAAAACCGTCCAACTTCCCATTAAAAATTCCGATTTTCAATTTTCTCGTCCTCGTAAAATTTCCAACTACGCATCGTTCATTCCCAAACGCTCAAAACTCGAATCCTGAAAAATGGAAATGTGAACGAGAACGCAACGCTCAAAATTTTCTTTTGAAATCGTGACATCATCTCGATTCAAGTATTACAAATAGTATTTATATTTGTTTCGAATGAATCGAAATCGAACAATCATTATATAATAAAAGCGGTTGGCGATGTTAGCGACTGCGATCTTTATATTTCGCCATTAGTCAGCCATTTCACCGTCGACGGTGAATCCGTTTTAACCAGCATCCTGCATCGAGATCGTTGTTTGTTTGATCGAACATCGCGATGAATAATAGATAAAAATTTGATTACGAACGATTATCTAACAAAATAAATTCTTGACACGCGGTTTCCAAAAACGTTTCCCCGTGGTTATAAAGTCTTTTTCACACAGTTTGTGTGAAAAAGCTCTTGTCACATTTCATGTAAATTCGATCGTACATTCGTTCGAAGAATTAATTCCAAGCTAAGATACAAAAATCGATTAATCGACAAGATTTAATCAGTGATTCTACTAATACTTAACTTCAAGGAATCACGTGTTTTTCCTTTGTGAAAATTTTCGCTTGACATATTGATTCGTTATTGGTTCGAGACATATTGATTTCGCTATTTGTTCAAATTTGGCGACTCGCTAGTGACGCATAGCCAACACTACTTCTGACAACGACGAGTCCACGCATTCACGTGATTGGTCAATAATTCATTAGCAAAGCTGAAACAAAAATTTTGAAGAAAAAATTAATATTGGAAATCAATCCCTTTTGCGAAGAATTATTCGTTATTATTAAGTCAAGTCTGTGTGTAAATCAATATTCACGATTATATACGACAAACGCGATGCTAGTTATATCGCGGTGTGAAAGAGGTTTAATGCGCTGTTGCCTATCGATTGAGAAAACTTTGAATCGAATGGTTTATTTGTTTTCTCCTCGATTGCGAGTGTTTGGTAAATCTTGCACGAATGTGTTGCGAATCGGTCGAGGTTTAAATAGAGATCTTTAAGTTCGCAGCTTGCTTTCCTTTTTGTCGAATATTCTGTTTTACGATCGATTTTGAAATCGAAATTTGTCGTTACCAATTTTTATATCAAAGGAAATGGGAGTTCGTTTGGACGAAAGAAAGTACAGGTATTAGAGCAATTGCACGATTATTCGATATTATTCGTATTTTATCGGTTAATTTATGTACGCATTTTGATTGCTAAATATATTGATCGTGTTTGATTTTTTTTGATTAAGTAAATATATTATAAAGGTTGGTTATCCGAATTTATCCCATTTACAAATATATGAATATTTCTGTTTCATGAAAATAGATAGCATTATTTACTGTTTCACCGTAGTTATAAATTATTCCTCCCGAAATAGGTTGCAGATTGAAATTTTCCAGATATAATGACCGCGTACATATTATATAACGCTGCAATTCTAAATGGTTCCAGGAATTAAAAAACTTTAATTTTCATTACGTTTTAATACTCAATAAGTTTAAAACAGTATTGCAAAACAATGTTAATGCAATGGAAATTACCATAATCATGTCGATTTTGTTGAAAATTGTAAAATAATATAATTCAAACAATATTTTAATTTAAAAAAAAAAAATCTTTCTGAAAAGATTGAGAAACGCAACACATTTGCACGAAATTATTCATAAAATTTGAGAAAAGAAATTCTCTCGTGATATTCTAAGATGAATAATAAATATAGCAAAATCAATTTTGTATCAAACAAGACAACTTGTTACAAATCGCTTTAATCAAGAAAGCTTAATGGATCAGGCAGAAGTTACCAATATAGCTTCGTTACGAGCCAATATCGATGGACTTTACGTTCCTTTGAACAATGGCAGAGATTTTGATCCTTCGTATTAAATTATCCCGTCGATATATGCAGAAATCGACGAAATTTTCGCGATTATGTCCCTTCATATATATATATTTCTTCCTCGGTTTATTCGATTTGTCGCATCTTCTGTGAACGAACTAGACTTACGTATACTTTTTATTCTAATTCAAACAGCTTGACAATTATTTCACGCAACTAAAATCGTCATGAATTCGAAGATCGAAGCCTTTTCTTTACAATAATCCTCTTACAAGTTGGCGAACGACTTTTTCTCGCCGTATTATTCCGCATTGAATAAGATGCGTCGCATCGTAGATATCCTAAATAACTTGCTGATACATTGAACTAAATTCCAACGTCGACGATATATTTCTCCTTCGAAGAGGAATAAAATGGAGGGAAAAAATCTTATATCGACTTTCAAGGGAACCGTTATAAAAAGATAATTGCATCTTTCAATTCACGATGATTTTTACTCAACCTTTGAAATGATCCAATAATGGAGGTTATTCTACGATTATTTTTCACAAAATTCAAATGATGAGAATTCGACAAAACTAAATAAAGCATGAAACTAATAGGGAATCAATGTGATAATATGGAAGATGTATAAATAATAAAAATGCTCAAATAAAATTAGCATAAATTAAAATATATGTGAGAAAAATTATTAAACAGTCCTTAAATGCCTACGACGATAGTCTCTATTAAAAACGAATTATTATTATCGTGAATACTATTATTCTAAGATTAATATAAAAAATTATATAATTATTTGAAGATTTTCTTATCATATTACTACAAGGAATTCTATTGTATATAACAATTGAAGAACAACTCGTATCACTGAATTCAACGTCATCAATTTTAGAATAAGTTTAAAGTATCGATAATCTACGACCCTACAGGGTGAATTAATATTATGAATTTAAAAGAAAGAAAAGAGTAAAGATAATAAATCGAAATAATAGGAATTGAAGAAAGATGAAATAAAGCGTAAAGAAGAAATTCTACAACAGAAAGACAAGCTTGGCGAAATTGTTGGCGGATTGAAATCGGGCAACGTTTGATCGACGACGCGATGGCAAATATAGAAATTTCTTGGGGGATCGAGAAAGCAGAATGGTCGGGGAAATTCGAGAGAATTCGATGGAATCACAACAGGTGTTCGAGAGTCGAAACGATGGTTGTTAATGCCTGTGAAATCGGGGGAGGAAAGCTCGGATTTTCCGGAATCGCGTTCGCATGCAAATGCATTCTTCCGATCGACGAATCGCGTGTAAACATCGCGCCAGTGAATTATTCGCGTTTTATGAATCTTACGTCATCGATTTTCTCCTGTGTATCGAATTCGCCTATTTTACATTAATCGACGAGGAGATCTCTCGTTTCGATTTCTCGTTCAGAATCCATTGATGGAATCCTTTCTCGATGAGCCATCCTAAGCCATACATAGAATAAACTTTTATCTGAATTTGTTGGAGGATAATTTAAAAATTTATGTTAAATTATGTAAATTTTCTAAACGAAAAATTAGAAAATGTAAAAATTGCAAAATGTAAAAATGATTGTTTATCATCTTCTTTGTTGATTTATTAGGGGAAAAAATTGGTATCGTCGAGGAGCACGATAAGATACGAATGAAAATAGAGACAAACCGGACGTCACGTGGAGAAATAACTTCCTTTAGAGCTCGACGTAGCGCGTTCTCGTGACTTCCTCGACTTCCCTTCCCGCAATGAAATTCTCCCAACGAACGGTATTAAATTTTTTTCCTCTTCAAGGACACATATTTCACCAACAAGACGGCAATAATAAGGCTGGGAATTCCACAGCCGTTATGGACGAACGCTTTCATTGATTGGCGTCGTTGTTTCACCCTGAGCACAAGTACGACTGACGAAAAGAAAAATATGGCATTTCTCGAGTGTAAGGATTAATAAGAATAAATTCAATATGTATTTTTAATTAAGCCAATTTAATGCCAATTTTCCTCCAATTTTTTTTTTAAATTAACGACGATATTTTAAAACTAGACTATTCTAAAACTAGATAAGTTTTATCGGCAATGAAAATAATTGTTAAATATAATTAATTATATAATTCCTAACTTCGATAAATAAGAAATTTTATCTCTTTTTATAACTCTATATTTATGTACAATCGTATCAAATATTTTATTCGCGTATGATAAAATTTCACGACTTTTCCAGTTATCGAGGCAATTATGATCATTCTATGTTCTTCGATAAAACGAAGAGCATAAGCTGCGGTAATAATTGAATATCATTTAGCGAGCTCAAGGTTCTATTTCTATAATATTGGTGAGATTTATTGTTGGAACGTTGACAATGTGCGATAGGATAGCGTCAAAGCCATTGGATTGAAAATAAATCCGATTAATAATGATTCTAATGCTTCGAGAATATAATATCGACTGTATACTTGAGAAAAATTCTCGAAGTAACTCGAAACAAATAATGGAAATATTTCTACTTTCGAGATAAACATTTACTCGAATTAGATGTAAATGAAATTTATTTTCTCTATTTAATCTATGTTCTTATTCTTATTTTTTATTCCTTAGATATTGAAATTAGTGAATTGTTCCTTTTTATTGTAATTACATAACTTTAATATATTCTCATATAATAATGTTAATATTAACAGTTGTTCGTTCTGAAGAATTGTTATTTGAAATATTATTTTCTTATGTTTCAATGAAATTAATTACGTATTATTTACAACTTTATCCGTGAATATACTACTTCGATCCTCCACCGGATTAAAGATTTTGTTTCAACTATCAAAGGTCAAGGCAGCACTCTTGTCGTATTCTTATAGCACAGGTATCGTTACTTATTCACGTCAACCGGCTATTTACGGACATTCTCACCACTAATAACGTTCAAACGTTCACAAATCACTAGTTCAATGTATGGATTTAAAGAAGATGTATTATTTAGATTTATTATGGAAAAATATACGCGCGTATCTCGACAAAGAATGAGAACAACAATTTCAACGAATTAATCATCGAAATCTTGAATAATTAAAATCGGGGTAAATATAGAAAATTCTTTTCCGTTTAAAAGATTCGATAAAGAATCAATTTTCGTGATGAAAAGTGTCGAAGCTGGAGATACGTCACGGATTGCAATTTTCGTTGAATTTTCTATTGTTCTTCGGAGCACGATTATTCATTCGAAAGTCTCCTCGAAACAACACCTCGAAATTACACTTTTAGATCGGGGTTCGAGCATTCGTCTATGTTAGCTTGATTCGTCCAGAAATCGATATTCGGAGTAATTCGGGTCGAACACCGATTGTTTCATCCGGCAAATTGATTTCTGGCGTTAACTGCTTCACCACGAATCGTTCGTAGATTCAACGTCGTATTATTATTTTATACAATCCCTTTTATTCTATTAATTTACATATTTCTTTCCAACAATTTTTTTTGATGAAACTGAAGTGGTAAAATTTTCGAGACAATTAAGGAAACGAAAGAATAAGATTTATAATAATAAATAACGATAGTTATTGAAAAATATAACTTGAAAAAGATATGGAATAAATAAGCAGGAAAAAAAAATTACATCGAACGAATGCTAACGAATAATAACGAACTTTTCTCATTAAATCAAAATGTTATGTATGGATATGCTACAACATAGAAACATAAAAAAATACGAAATTTAAATATAATAATAATTGGATTTTTTATCTTCTTGGTTCTTTTTTATTTGTTGCTGAATTTATTCTATTTTATATAAAAGCATTATATGCAGTACCAACATATAATATAATATTATTTTATCGTAATAAAATAAATAAGCTAATTTTTAAAAGTTAAATATGAAAATCGTTTCGATTTTATTTCCATCTATTTTGAAAACAAAGAAGAATAACCTAAAACTAAAATCTTAATCTCAAAAGTAGCGATGAAATCTACGTTTGTTTCGTACACTTGACATAAATTTATCTTTTTCTAACAAGAAATGGAATGCAAAAAGACAGAAATCTAAATAAAATTGACTGAGTGAAAGAGGTGGGATGAAAGAGGAAAGTAAATATGCTTGAATCGACAAGAATACGACAGCAATAATCATAAGTTTCACGATTCTTGATACCTTAATAAAAATCCTCGATTTATCGTAATTCTTCTTATCACAAAAGCAAAAAAGAAAAAGAAAAAGAAAAGAAAGAAAAAAGGAAGAAAAAAAATCAAATATTGGTGCAATTCATGAATAATTACCGTTATCTTTGGCGCTCGAAAAAATAACCACACGATAATATAAAAAACGACAAGTCCAAGTTTAGAACACTCGAAAAAAGAAAGAATAATAAAATATTATGCCTTCGAGGAAGGCAATCTCGTAAAGAGTTACGTTTACGTTTACGTTTTTTCACATGGAAAATAGAACGAATCATGATTCTTATCGCGATTTATGCTCGAAACTTTGCGATTTAACGATTTTTCGAAAACAAAAGAGAAAGGAAAAAGAAAAAAGAATAAAGGAAAATACGATATGTGAGAAGAAAATTTCATGGCAATAAAGTTGATATAACTTAAAGATTTGAATTGTAGAATCGCGAACTGCGAAGGAAAGAATAATATTTGATGGATTCTATATATCCGATAAATTTGAATAATTTGAAAATTTCTATGGATATAATATTTTCTGCGAACCTTACGATTCATTTTATAAAAGATATATTCGACGAAACATTTTTTGACGAACATTTGAACAAATTACAAAATATATATTGCCAGATAATATACCCAATAATCTAATAAACAATTGTTCGAACGATAAATCTGTACGTTAATCATTGGCCTGTAGATAAAAATTAAAAGATTTTCCTCTATTTTCGATCATGATTGCCTAACGATAAATTACAATAGAAAAGATTCAAGACTTACAAAAAAACGTAATCGATTAAAATTAAATTTTTCACGAATTTCCACCGCGGTTACGAAAAGAACCTACGAGGACTTTTTTTAATTTCTCGAAGTGGATAGATAGTTACAACATAGACAACGGAGAACTATCTATAGAGTAATCCAATCTCTCTCTGTTACTTCATCATTGTACGTTTGAGTGCCATCTCGCGTTGCAGGATCATTGTCACAGGCTGCTTTACAGCGCATGAAATCGAACACAAGGTTTCTAAGTTGGTCGACCTCATTGTCGTGGCCAATCACTGGATTGAACTCGATGTTCACTTTGATAAAATGGCTAAAATCCAATGGAATCTTAGTGATTCCAGGCGAACTGATCGTTATTAATTAATTTAATAAAATCTCACGAAGAAACGTTGGTCAACTGAAAATAGAATTTTCACATAGATCAAAAATACGTATAACAAAATTCGATTGGACAAAATTATTGGGATATATATATATATATATTATTTGCAAGAACTTGACTCACCTGATTTTTACTCGTCAAGTCTACAACGTTGTTTATTTGCTAAAAATTAATTAGGCATCAAAGCTTATAGTCGTGAACTTTTTCGAGAAATATAAAAGATGAAAAAAAGAAAAAACTTTCATATTTTGCTTTTGTCTGCGCGTATAATGTGACGGTCAATATGCAGGATTATTTTGAATTTCGTTGCATTTTTCGATTATTTTTTGTACCGAGTATCCACCGATATTGGGAAACCTCTTCGATTTTTGGCGAACATGTTATGCGTGAATGAAAGTATGCGTGCATGTGGAGCGATGTCGAAACAATTTTCGACGGGTGTTCGCTAAAATAAAAGTTGGAAAGGAATCCATGTGGCTGACGAAAATTTGAGCGTAATGCATAGAAAAGAAAACTCGAGATTTTAATGAAAGTTTGTATCTATTTTTCTTATTAGAAATTTTCTTACATTTTCTTCGTAGTAAATTTTTTTCGTTAAAAATAACACATTCAACGAACTTTATTCTTTATATTTTTCTGTTCTTTCTTGTTCATACACGATTAATTAGTAAATAATATCAATACGTTTATTCAGGCAAAGCTTCTCTCGTTTAATTAAAAACAGCACCGAATCTTTAATACATCGACGGGAACACAGATAGAATACACGAGTAATTTTTTTAAATTACTGGCATTGTTATTTAATTGGTTCGATTCAGAGTCGTGCGTAATTATTGGAAATTCGTTAGAACTCTGCAAATGCAGATCCTTATGACTGCTTGCAGTTAATTCGTAATTGTCTTTTTAAGAGATATGTTTGAAATACGGTTGAGTTCTGTCTTGATATTTTTGTTCAATTTTGTTATTCGTTTTTTAGATTTTTGCCATTAATAAAATAAAAGAAACGAAATTATCGATTCAATTTTTTCTATTGATAAAACGTTTCTTTTTTAAATTGTAAACATTTTTATTGAAAAAATATCGTTAGTGCTTATTATAAATTTTATCATAATACGATCTTTTTTGAAAATTGTTAGAATAATCGAGAAAAATAACACGTTATTCTAAATTGATTTTAAAAATCGAGAGATTCTTCTTCTTTTAATTAGAATTAATTGTTACATATACGATACTGATCGAAATATCTGTAAAAGTTAAATTTTACAGAGAAATGTGACTAATGAAAAAAATTATTAAAAAAGAAGAGGAAGAAAATACCACTAAAATATATTCGAAAGAATCGAATGCTCGTGCAATTACTCGAGTATAATAAATAGAAAACAACAACGTAATTTATATTTATAACTGTTGACAGCTCATAATTCTTTCAGATTATCTTTTTATTCACGATGCAAAAATAATATTTTCGAAATATTAGTTTCGTTTGCTCGTTACTTATCGAAGTAAAATCAACTCGTATACGAAATCGATATTTATAAAACGATTTACATTCGTACATAAATTTTGTAAATATATACATATATTAAACGAATGTAAAGTGAAAATAGAGTATAAAATATAAAGTAACATCGATGTTTATGTTTTAGAGATCATGATACGAGGCAAACAGATTAATTATACTTGCATGATTTTTTTCTTCTCGATAGACACAATAGTTATTGTGATTCGATCGAGTCGTGATTTATTACGTTGCTAATATTCTCATTACTTCTCGCGATTGTAATTTTATTAATCTTGCAATAATAGATAAAATAGCAAGAATAACAAATCAACTAGGAAATTATTACAAGAAAATAGAGAGGAAAAAAAAAACATCTGTATTTTCACATCACCTATCTGTCATAAAATATTTTATAATTGATTATTGAAAATTTTCCAATTATATTACGATCTATTATTCACTTGAACGAATCAAAAAATCAAAAAGACGGAAAACGCTTGAAAAAATGCAAAGACTCCTTCCATCAAACATTCAAGAAAAAGAAAAAGAAGAAGAAGAAGAAGGAAAAGAAGATAGATCCAGAAAGGAACAAGTAAAAATTCAAGCGACAAAGAAATCCGACCACTACTACTTATCATAAAGAACAGCCAAGATGACACAAAAAAAAAAGAAAAAAATAAATAAATAAATAAAAGAATAAAAAGGAAGAAGATTTTGAAGAAAAAGTTGGAAAAATATAAAATTGTTGGAAAATGGAAAACAAGCATCGAGAGACTCGTCTAGAAGAATTTGCAGAGAGTGAGAGAAACTCGTTTTTCTTTCCGTTAAAACGTGTCCGCGGTCTATTTAATGACTGCCGGGAGCGTAATATTACCGCTGATGGTTAAGGAAATGGATTCAGCGCGGAAACCTTGAGACGTTGCAATGACGAGCAACGTCGTCGCCGGTTATGCAAGAAGACAAAAAGAATCTCGATAAACCTCGTGCGCCATCTATTCTACCGCAACTCTCGTGTCGATTTCTCGCTACTGAAATCTTTAACAAGTGTCGTCGACGACGTTTTCTTATTTCCTTTCTGCATCTCTTGTTCGCTGTTTTTTTTTTTTTTTTTTTTTTTCATTATTTATAATGAATCGCATCAATCATTTTCATGGGTTATTAGTCGAGAATGAAAAGTTATGGATTCGAAATAAACGAAGAAGGATTTTTACGATACTGTAAATGAAAAGGAATGACTAAAATTGGAAAACTAATATCGAATATATTATTTAATCTATAATATGAGAATATCATTATCAGGTCTATTGAATTTTTGGAAATAAATATGTAATACTTTTATTTAAATTATTTCAGATTTTCCAAGGAATCGATCATAAATACCATTCCACGAATTAAAAGGGAAATAAGATCCAAACATTTCCTAATGAAACGCATTTAAAACGATTCTTGACGAAATTTTATCGTCCCCCGCCATCTTACCTCGGATCAAACTTGTTAACCGCTTCGTAAGGGATAAGTTGGGAGCAAGATCGCTACGCTAAGAACAATATCAACTCGAATACAACGGGAATTGTAAAATCTGGTGGAAAGTAATAAGTTGAGAGAACTGTAGAGCCTCGAGATCGATACGAGTTCGCACCGGTGGTGGAAAAGTTGGCAAAGTTCGGGAACGTTATTATAACGCGAATAATATTTCACCATAGTTGGATCGATCTTTCCAACTTTTATTGCGCCTTATCTTTGTTTAATCGTAGCGTATGTCTCGCCGTGGATTTCCACGAGACGGAAAATTCTTCCTCGAGAGGAAGGAGCACGTAACGATCGATAAATCAACAGGTATCTGTTAGTTACGAGCCATTTTTAATTCGAAATATCGAGCTGTTTAAAATACGTTTATAAGTGTTGATCAGAGGTGATTAGTTTAAAAAGATACAATTGTTGGAAATTTCTCTATCTTCTCTTTGATTAGGAAAATAAGATCGAATTTCATCTTAGATGATGGCAAAATTTTGAACTAGTATAAATGACGAGTTTAAAGTTTTTTTCCTATTTTTAACTACTGACGAGAAATGACAAAAATATCAGAAAATTGATTAAAGGTGTTGAATCGTATTGAAGACAAATACGTGTTGATGAGAATAAAAGAGATGCATTTATAGAATCTATAAATTACCAATAAGTAATTTCTAAGTATCGCTTATTCGACTTTTGAAACATTTAATTTTCTTTCAAAAGAATCGATCAAATAGAGATTGAACGAGAATCAATAGCCAGAAGCAATAAATTCCTTGGTTCGCTCTCGCTCGCTAATCCCTATGGAATGCATTAAACGAGAGAGAGAGAGAAAAAAAAAGATGGAATGCTTGAACGAACATGAATCAACGGAAGGAAATGCTTTGTATTTAGTTTAATAAACGACGATAAAGGCCAATGTCGGAGGGCGTTTGATTTCACAGAGGATGATCCAAGTAATTAAAACGCGATAATATACCTATATCGATACATAGAATTTTAATAAAAATCAATCGACCAGCTCTATAATCGAAAAATTATATTCGAATATTTTACATTGGTGTAAAATATAAAGACTAGGAAGATACACTCTGGTTTCCAAAATATTTATGCGAACAAAGAATCATTGTACAATTTTCTCGTATTTTTATTTCGAGTCAAATTCTCTTTAACCTCTAAACTTTAATATTTCTTAACATTCAATTTCCAATTTTTCAATATTATATTTGAACTTATTACTCATTAATCCTTATACAGGAATAGCTTAATATATATTTAAACAAAAAATTGATTATATACTATATATTATTTGTGTTATTTGTAATTATATGATAAAATAATGTATCAAATATATACTTAATCAAATTGTGATTGATCTTATGATTGCAATTGGAGAAGGATCATTTCTATAGTATACAAAATTGATTATATACTATATTATTTGTGTTATTTATAATTATATGATAAAATAATGTATCAAATATATACTTAATCAAATTGTGATTGATCTTACGATTGGAATTGGAAAAAGATCATTTCTATAATATACAAATCTACGTTCCTGTGAATTATCCAATCTATTTTATTTTCGAGTGTTCGAATTCGAGTTTAGATTAATATTTCAGTAACCAAGGAAATAAACTATTGCGAGCCAATCGTGTAGATCGATTTCTTTTCCAATTTTAGCAAGCACCATCTATCGAGAAACGTAAAGAATGTAACGAATGTGCGTGCTCTAAGTGGCATTGTTCGTTGAAAAATTTCAGCTCGAACGTCAGATATCCAACGCGTACATCTACGTAACATCTCGACCGGCTCGGTATAAATTTGTCGACGCATTTAAAAAAAAAAAAAAAAAAANAAAAAAAAAAAAAAAAAAAAAGAAATAAAAAAGAAAAAAAAGGAAAAAAAATCCGGGCACAGTCGAAAATCATTGGTTGGACAGTGAGAAGGTAGCAGAACGAGCTGTGCACGGCCTTATGCATCGCGCGCATTAGATCGATCGCGGCCCTACAGAGGAAACTGCATTGCAGCTGGCGAATGTGCGGGCGGATTCGAAATTTCCAATTTCCAATCGTGATTCCCGTCGTTTAATTGTTGGCCGCGTTGGAGCCGAATAACCGGGCAAGAATTTTTATTTGTTTCCCTTCCTTTTCATTTTTCCTCTAAAATTTGTCTCGCGGTGAAAAGGGGATATTTCGTGATGATGCATTTCGGATAAAAAAAAGGGGAAGATTTTCGTTAAATCGTCGTTTAATAATATAATAAAAATTATAGGAACAACTTATTTAACGATGAAACGCGAAGAAAAGTTTTTGATAATTATTGGGAAAATATGAAATGAAAAAAATATCGATCATCGTCCTGATACCGATATCTATGCGAGGTAATGTACATAGGATACAATACGTGTAAATGTAGAAAGTGCGGGAACATAGAAACGAGAGAGAAGTATTTCCAATATTATGAAAAATATAGATACAAAAAATTTTTGCTGTCGAGAAACCATTCCATTCGACTTCATTAAAAACATTTATAAAAGAAATTCGCTACATTATTAAAAATTAAATACGCGATAAAGTAAAACTTGGGATATGATCAAAGAGAACGGAATTCATAAAGAACGGGAAATTACCGGGATTATTAAAACCGTATATGCAAAGAGGAGATGGTCAGAAATCTTCAGGAAGAAGGAAAAATCACGAAAATACGGAAAGGAAATTTGAACGTCGTCGGAAATAAGTTTGTTGAGAATATTCGCGAACCAACGTCGAAAATGGTGGAAAGGAGAAGAGGTAAAGCAGAGGAAAAAAAGAAACGGGATAATTTCATTCAACTTCTCGAAGAAATCGTAGTGTTTCCGGAAGAGATTCGGCAAAGAATCGATATTGCGTTAAACTCGATAAAAAATTTTTGGCTTCCGTGAATCAAACGGATTTCGAGTAAATAAAATATTAGATGCTTCTCTCCTTCTTATCTTTTCTTTTCAACGCGATATCACTCGGAAAAATTACCCCTTTCGCTGACTCCTCACCCCTGATAAAAACTCAACAAACTTTTGCAATTCCGTTCCTGTGGAACGAAACGGATTAATCCGACTTAACGAACTTCGTTATTGGCTCGCGTTGATTATTCTGTCCCACACGAAAATATGGGAAAAGAGTAGTAACCTAAACTTCCGCGATCGTGGAGAAACTAATGAAACTCGAAACTTATAATTCCAGGATATTAATACATTCCAAGAAGGATCTTTGAAAGATTTAAAAGTTGATAAAGAATAAAATATCGATCATTTATTAAGTTATTACTAGTTTAAATTTGCGCTACAAGTGAGATAATGAAATAAGGCGACGCGGCAGTGCGATAGAGAGATGGAACAATTTCACTTTGTCTCGCTTCACCTCACGAAAATTCCAATTTGTTTCGTTTCGTTTTGTTAGTTTTACTGAAACCAGAATTAAAAATAAAATGTTCAATAATACGATAATATCACTTGTAGAAAACGAAAAGAATACGATTATTCCGTCTATAAGTTGTTCCCTTGTGATTTTCGTGTTTATGAGAAAGATATCAAACGCCAAATAGTATAACACGAAGAAAAAAAATACTAGAAATATTATCTCTCTTTTTGTTAGGAAACAATGAAAATTAATCACTGTTCGAGTAATTATCAGTAATAATTTAAGGAATTAACTTTTTTACAAATGTTTTGTTTTTTTTCTTGATAATGACATTCTTGAAACAATTCTTAAGAGATTTTTCGAAAGAAAGAAAAGAAGATAGTCGTTGAACCAATGCGTATCGATTCGATCGAGAAGATGCGAGAGGAAGGTTGTTTGTCGGGAAAATGATTGTTTAAAACGCACGGGAGAAGGAAACTTCTACGATTGTTTATCGCAGGCATTCGTTTAATGACGAGCGACGAGTGACGATTGAACGGTAGTCGAAAAGTTTTATCGTTTCGAGTTTATAAGTTTTCCAATCAGTAAAACGTTTCGACGACAAAACAAGTGCATTAGAAAACAGCCACGCGAAAAATACACAGATTTCAACTCGATCGTTGTAAGTTGTTGTCGTTCCTAGCATCGAGTGAAATAATATAATTTTAAAATTTTAAAACTCGAACGTTCGATATTTTGTTATATTTTATATTAAATCTTCAGCCTTTCTTTAAAACCTACAAAAATCTTATATTTTTACAATTTTTGCAGTTGTAATCTTCAACTTTATAAATGTTAAGATTACTAGAAGAAGAAAAATTTCAATTTTTCAAATCCTTTGGTTTGGCAAAAGTGAGAAAAACTTTTGAACCTTCAAATTTTTAACCTTTTCGAGTTTCCAAACTTTCAACTTTTTTTTTATTTCAACCTTCAAGTTGGCAAATTTTCAAAAAGCCAAGCTTTCAACACGTTATTATTACAGAAACGAAACAAATTCCATCTTCAAAGTTTTCAAATCAACAAAATTTACTTGTACTCGCTATTTAAACAAACGTAATACCTCTCTGTGCACAGGAAAGTACAACGATTTCGTGAGCGAGCTAGGAATTGGCATGTCGTTTCAAAAGCTTCTTCAGCCTCGTGTCCGCGGATATGGCTGATCGAAGGTCAGTGTCGCAATCGCACGTTGCCGCAAGCTGCATTATTTACGGAAACTCTGGGACATTCTAAAACCGAGTGTCGTGCTAGCCTTCAATTACGAAATTGCCGATTGCATCGGCCGAGAAAATAGACAGTAGCCGGCTCTTCCACGAATTTTCATGTCTATCCCACTTTCGAAAATCCAATTCGCTTATTATACGCCTTCACCGATTATATCTCTTTCATTTATCATTTATTTATTTCATATAAATAATTTTCCGTACTTTTATATTTTTTTTCCTTAAATTATCGTCCTTATTAAAAAATAATTTTTACACGAAATATTATAATTATATAATATTAAAATTATATCTGGTAAAACTCGAAATGTTTTTATATGATCGTAATTTAAATGGATTGATTTAAATAGGTCATCCTGTATATATAATAGAAATCGAAACTAGGCAAAGAGTCAAACTGTTGCAAAAATCAGTTCCAAGATAGCTAATCATCTTCCATTTAAAAGAATCGATCTCTAAATCTCTTTTAACGTATCATTTGTAACGTATCAAAAAAAAAAAAAAAAGAAAAAATTAGTAACATTTTGTTCAATTTTTATACATAATTACATATACAGGAACAATGTTTTTTCGCATTATGTAACGAATACAAAATATATTCACAGTTTCTCAAGTCGTTGACGTAATAACTTTTTATTCTTCCACGTCTAATCGTTAAAAAAAAGTCAACAAATATGTTTTTTTACGTTCATAAATTTTCCACGTGATTAGTCTTAAGCTAAACGTTTAAAATTCAATAAGCTGATTCATGTTTATTCCACGTTTATGAACTGTAATGACTAATTCAATACGTATCGTTTCACAACAATTACTATTATTCGAACAGATTAAAATAAAATATTGCACAAATATATCTTCGACTTATTGTTTCTCTTGTAAACAACGATTTTAAATAGAATCGTAATCAAATATCGTAATGAAATTTTTCTTTTATAAATAAATTTTCCAAACAAGCGGAATAAGATTAAACCATTACAATTCAAACTTATTTTGCATTAATTTATTTTTAATTACTTCTATTTTTTCCCTTGGTCATCGTCGTTCAAAAAATGTCAAAGATTCTCGTCATAATAGGTAGAACGCGTTCTACCTATTATACATATAACGCGACATGATTAAGTATCTTGCAAGAGCAAGAGTTTGTTAACCAGTGAACGAAGAATTAATCGAAGTCTAATTAAGCGTTTATTCCCAGCCCATTTAACGCGAGACCATAATGGTGACTTTTTCTCGGCTACCGGTGGGCGAATCGCGCCACTTTCCGCCTTCGTGATCGTTAATTTTGGTCTCGGAAGGATTTAATTGGCGGCCACCGAAGTGTGTTGCGACACGAACTAGCGCAAATTGAATGATTCGTGCAAATATTTTTTTCTTGGCTTTTTCCTTCTCGAATCCATGTTTTTCGATTGGTTCGTCGTGCTGTTTAAAACTTTGATCTTTTTCTTCTTCAAGATTATCTAAGATTATGTTACGATAAAAAATATCATATGCACAAAGAATTTACAAGGAACGAGTCATTATTCTCCAAATGGGAAACACCGTTTTTAATTCGATCGTTAAGTTGAAAAATTCTTCTTTAATTAATAGATATCCTTATTTAATTTGATTTACGATGATCGAAAGTATTTTATCAACTCGTATTGAATACGATCAATATTTTTTATCTTTATAAATTCTTTCTAAAATCTTTATAAATTATCTTTATAAATTCGAATATATTATCCGTGACGTTTATGAACCAGGAAATATTTTACAGTTAGAATATTGTAATCCTTAAATCATGTTTGAATATTTGCAATACGATAAATAAAGGTATTATTCTGGTGGAAATTGGAGAAATGCGTTGAAAGCTTTCAACATCGTTTTCATTGTCAAAATTACGTATGGAAAAATTTAAATCATAGTGTGAATTGACGATTGTCCAATTATAATTATAATAGAGTTAATAATGCAAAGAGAAAGAAAACACAATTCTAATCGCGAAAATAAGCAATTTCTCGAATTTATATGTTATTTATTTAAAAAAATTATGATTTTTTTGCGATTTAATTCCAATTATTATTATTTTTCCTCTGGCTGAATGCTTCGTTGCTTTTTCTAGAGAAATCGCTGATTTATGGATAGATGTAATAACCGAATGACGCGCACTATTAATTAACTAGTCACTTAACGAAGATAGTGTGTCATCGCCAAGAGATCAGATACCATGGTTCATTGTCACGGTTCAAGGTCGATGCATCATCCGTTAAATGGGAATCACGTTCTCTCTTCATCATCCTCTTCGTTTATTTTCCACTCATCGATGTATCAATCATTGTTTTTTATCCTTCGTTATTTATAAAATTCAATCGATGAGATTTGAAATTACATCTAATTATATCCATTTTAATTTCTATCACGATTTTCGAATCTCTAAATATTTTCGATTTTTAATCTTCAATTTTTTTATACGTTTGTCTTCCTCTTAGTTGACAACTTTGCGTATTTCCAACGTTTGATTGCCGCAATATCATTATTTCATCCAACTCTTAACTTACTCAACTTTCCAAATCCTATAATCCCTTCTAACTTTCTAAATCCATCCTTTCTAAGCTTCCTGCTAACTCATCCTGCTAATTTCTCACCGTAACCACTTTCTCACTTCCTCGATATCGAACGTGCGCCATAAATCAACTAATTAACAATTTACAAAGAAATTTTCCAATTCTTAACATTCGAAAATCCTGACATTCCAACTCTTTTCTTTCGAATTTCATTATCGATATTTAGTAATTATTAATTTAAATATTTCTTATCTTCTATCGTTTTAATATGAAATATTAAACAAAGGCATTCGAGTCATTAAATTCAACTCGGGTATTCTCATCCCTTACTTTTGAAATAAATTAAATATCCGATTGAAATACAATATACATATAAATAGATCCAAGTTGACATAATTAATCTTATTATATCATTTGTTATTCCAAATATTATGGTGTATTTATAACTCTATTTTTATTTCCAAATTCAACACATCGATTTAAGCATTTCCCTCTCGTAACCTTGCGTTCAAATTCAATGACGATGCCTTTCACGTTCAAGTTCGCAAAGTTGAGGAATAAAGTGTCCGTGTTTCACAAGGGGTATTTCCGCCACAGCGTGGCACACTTCCTCTTGAAAATATCGTGGACAGACTCCATCGAGTTCTACCGACGAAGAATAATATCGCTGTACGAGTGTCCATGACAGACAAACTTCATATCTGCCGGATGCAAGTTAGTTGAACGTGTAACTCGAACAGCGGAAAAAGGTCGAAATATTAGTGACGAGAAGTCTATCTAGACGTAGGTTATGGACAAATATTTTCTCTGACAATAACGTTCATCGAATTTCTTTTCAAACCGATACTTCGAAGCGGAGTATTGTTTTGAGAAACGTTCACAAGAGTCTTTCGTACATGTTGCGCAAGTTCAAATAATAAATTGTGTTGTCAAAATGCTATTTTATACGAAATATCGTGAATATGTGGATTTCTTTTTTTTTTTTTTCTTTTTTATCATCAGAATATAATTCCAAGAGAAAATGATTCTCTTGAATTATCATTTTTCTTCTTTTCTTCTTTTCGTTTTTTAAAAATATAATTTTGTACAAGATCCTAGAATTTTTAATTTAATTTTCCTATCACTCCGTTGTAACAAATATTCTCAAGTATTTTTATTGTATTTATGTTTTGTATAAATAATGTACAGGTTTTATAAACAGTTATTCGTTTCATCCATCTCTATGTATACGCAATCTTCCATCTCAAAATCTCAATTTTTGTTAAATTTTCTTATAACGTATTCTATTCGTGAAGCTAGTGAATTTATAAAATCTGATTTCCCTCCTTTTACATATTCTTCTTTTTCTCTTGCACGATTCATTTTAATATCTGTACATACTCTGCAAGATTTAGATCAGGCTATCTATGTATAATATTTATAACAAACTTGTCGTTGCATCTAAAAGTACGTTTTCCAAGAAACGTGCACTCTGCAGGTTTTGGTGCATTGAAATTTTGCATAAACGCATAAATACATTAATAAGATTTCAACTTTAACATGGCGCAAGAAAATGATATTCAACTCTCATCATCGATACAATGCTTCTCTTTCTATTAAGTTTGCTTTATTACGTAATTATTAAATGTACAAGCGTAATATACAAGCGTAAACTAATATTGCAGTTGCGTTACAACTTCACTATTACAACAGAGTTTAATGTTATGCACAACTGACGGTTTTCCAATGTGAACATAATCGAAAACTTTAAAACAATAGTTATCCAATGATTGAACAGCGATTTTCCCATCCATTATCCACTTTTCACAAACAATTTCCCCGTTAAAAATTCGGTGTATCGCGACAATTTCATCGTGATTTAATATGCTCGTTAAAATGTCTGTCAGAAGGGAAAAGTTGAATGGGTGCTGAGAGGGTTGATAAAGGGATGTTTTAAACAGTATTGTACAATATCCAAGGGAAACATTGTGAAACTTTTCGTTGATGTTTCGCGTTGATGAATGTTGCATTGATGTTTAAGCTTCTCAAGGTTATGAATTTTTTGCCTTTTTGATCGCATCGTTGGGTCATGCAGAGAAAGAGCGTGAAATTCAATTATTTGTTTTAATAGATAGAGAAGCAATAGAGAAGCAAAAGTTTTTGTATAATCTCTCGCAAGAAAATTCATCCAACTCAAAAATTCTCGTTTTATGGAGCTTTAAATTTTTAAAGTCAACTCCTTTTTCAGCATTTCTCACGTTTTAGATACAATTTGAATAGAATGCATATATTTTCGTATGCCGATATTTTTTTTTCAGCGGAATATCGATTTATATTAATGCTCAAATTTTCAACGTTTCTTTTTTCAATGTAATGAATTACAATATGCATATATTCGTAAATCTAATAGATAATAATTCTTCCTCATTGACAATAAATGTAATCGATTAATTTGATTAATCTCTTCCATAAATCTTCTCAATCTCCTCGTTAAATCTTCCATTACTGATAAATTTCTTTATGGAGATACGCGCAAAATTTCACATTCTCGTAATGAGAAAAGTGTCCCGCTCGAGCAACGTACGTTTTAACAGTAATTGCTCGTATCGTGATTCAAAGCAAATTATTTTTTCGCTTGTAATGCTAATGGACTCCACGTTTCCAACTATGAAAAAAAAAAA
>NW_025223582.1:1382458-1423306 GCF_014066325.1 Apis laboriosa
AAAAAAAAAAAAAAAAAAAAAAAAACAACAAAGAGAAACAAGTGCTCGGTTTATAGCAAAGTTTGTGACGAGGGAAGGTGGAGTTTAAACGGCGAAAAAGAGGCAAAGTGAAATAAAATGAAATAATTCCGCCTTATCGCCGGCTATTAACCGTGGCAACCGCGTTTTGGACAAACTCGAAGCGTGGATCCCTTCGTTAGACCCATCATTGTTCGTACTCATTATGGAATCGTTTCGCTTGGAATTTCACGGTTCCACAGCTGGTTACCAGATGAAATTTTCACGGAGTCACGTGGTCGAATGGTAACAACGATTAATCACAGACACCGATTGGTCAAAATTGTAGCGATCGAATGATTTTCTGGAAAAATCGATAATGGAAAGTATTTTGAAAAGATTTCACGAGCTTCGCAGTGATTGTGGATGAAATTTAATTTTACTTTTTTAAATTTTTATTTCAGAAGGGACCGATTATGAATTATTTTGGCGAATAACGGTGATTATTTTGTCTTTATTCGTCGATGAGCGTGGAAGCACAATGGAGGATCTCTTTTATATTCGGAATGTATTATTAATACAGGATCGATAACTTTTATTGTTTTTTCAATGCTCTTACTATCGTAATTAATGAATATCATCCATGTCTCATCTTCGTCAATATTATTGGAAATTAAAATAGATATTTTCATTTGTAAGGATAAATCAAAGTAGAATAATTTGATCAATCATCCAAGCCGATTTTTCACAGATTTTATCTTTCAAATTCCGTTCAAATTGCCTGGAAAAATATTAAAATTCGTTTTTGATTTTATTAATAACAATAAAATGTTCATATTTAAAAAAATACTCGAGATAAAAATTCATTCAATCGTAACTTTTTTCTCATTTGCAGATTACAATTTGCAATTTTATCGAAAATATACATCTCTTGTATAATATACGTTCAAATATTTCATGAAAATAATTCTGAAATTCTGAAATTCCGTTTCAGAGTATCACAAACAACTCCTTTATTCCCTCTATCAAAATCATTCCACGTTCTATTTAACATCCACGCTTATAAACTTTTTCCAACGTTTCCGCAAGTTTCATTTTCGGTATATTCGGCTAATTACTTATCGATCTTTGTCGTCACAACTGTTGACACACTTCCTGACAAACTAATACACAAGTTCTCCACGAACCACAAACCAAAGGGACCCGAATTTCCGCGTGATCGATATCCCTGGAGGAAGTGAGGCCGTTTCGAGGAATACGGATGCACGATGCGTGCATACTTTGAACGATTATCAGGCAAACGTCGAAATGCTGATGTCGAGATTTCTTTGAAATCTCTGTTAAATTAAATCGTCGTCCGTATCTGGAACAATGGAATATAAAAAAAATGCGAAATTGGAAAAAACGATATATTTTCATAGATTTCGTTCTTTGCGCACTTAATTGGCTTTTAGAATATTTCGATCGGCGCTTTTGCTTTCTCCCACATTTTTCCACGTTTTCTTCTCTTTCATTGTCGAAACGTTCGATAAGAGCTCAAACATTGGAATATTATTTCGAACAATTTTTAATATTAAAAACTTATAATTTCATTGTATTTTAAACAAAGTTTTTCATAGTTACGTTTATCACGAACACTTGAAATTATTCTTCGAATATCAAGACATAGGCTTCAATAATTAACCAAAACTAATAAATTTGATTTGATCCTCCATCATCCTCCACGATGTATTCGTATAATATTACATGTGTTATATTATCATCGTGTTATGTTCTTGTAGTCTGTTCGACGACACATTATCTTTGATTAATAATTACGACGATAATCCATGAGTCACATATCGATAAGTTTATCATTATCGTTTCTAATAGCCTTTTGTACATGATCTATCATAAACATTTCCTTTATCGTTTTACACGATTATGCCTTGGAACGAACAAATCGAGAATGGAAATGTTATATCTTATCGTGGTTGGTTGTTTCGTTAAATTGCAAATGGAGGGACCATAGTAGTTTCCAAGTCGCGTCTTGCTTGTCGATACCAGCCGAGGCCTCTGCGAATAAGTCGTTAAGAAGCGGAGCACGTTTTCGATGGGGGGGAGGCACAACGGGATCTCTTCTCTAACAGCTGTAGGCTCCGTTAAGATGCTTCGACCACGCTTTCCTTCGTAACGGAGCCCTCTTTCTTCGTTATCGCGAGATCCATCCATTAAAGATAGTCAGAAAATTTTCCAAGGGGCTTTTCTTGTCTCCCGCCAGCTCGATAACAGTCGACGACTTTTGGATTTTTAGCCGTGATCACGGACTTCCGGATGTCGTGAGAAAAAGATGAAGATAACGAAGAAAAAAGGAGATGTTATCGAAAATAACGAATGCATCTGCAGAAACGCAACTTTTTGTGAAAATTTATTAATATGTAATATATTTTGTATAAAATTTATTATTTTCGCAAAATAATATTGTACCTATTATATATGTTTGATTTTAACCCGGTGTTTAATTATTTAAATAATTAGTTTTTCATTGATGGGCGCGTAAATATATTCTTTCGTATAATTTTTAACGCATCGTTCGATGCAATTAGTTATTTTTTTATGAAAAATATTATGTTACGTATGCTTGAAAAGTTACTAGTTTATCATAATTATATAAAGTTATATGCAGAAATGACTAAACTACGCTATCATCAGAATCAATCAACTACAATGATATAATGATTATTATGACTCGTTAATTAATAATAGATTAAAAATATAATATAAAAAAACTAACTTACTATTTCAGATGTCAAAGACAGAATTGAATAAAAACTTGTAACTTTTCTAAGTCCAATATGCAATCCCGTAAAGTTATACATTCCTTTTCTTTTTATTTTCCTCTCTCTACGGTTCTGAAACTTTTTAAATGAAAAAACAAAATGAATATTCCGTATTATTCTCAACTTCTCGACCGAGAACGAAACTTCTCTCTGAAATAGATTAAAGAATACTATAAGTATATAATAAATATTAGAATATATTCGAGTGAAATGCACCGAAGAAATTTCTTCTCGGAATGGCTCCGAACACGAAACGTTGTAGAATTATAAGATCGTTATTTAATTGGTATGGAAGTACTACTCTCTCTCTTTTTTTTTGCAGAGCAACGTAGAAAAAAAATCGCATCAAAATTCGCGTGAAAAATTATTTCACTGAAACAAAAGACATTTGAAAAACAATACTTTTTAAAATTAAAACAGTATAAATGTCATTTTACAATGTTAATTAATTATATCAGTTTAACGTTTTAATCAACGAAGGCATTAAACTTTCCACTCGACATTGATTTTCCACATTTATTAAAAATATAATTATATATATAAAAAAGTAGTAAAATTTCATCGTTTTCGATAAATGTTTATTATGTCTCTTTTAATATCTTCTACGTATTTTTATTTTTATGCAATGGTTATTTTGAATCTTTTAGAACCGAGTTATGGCACGCTACACCTCGTCCGCGCGCCATCCATTTAAGTTTTATCGATACCGATGGGAATTAACATCGCTTAAAAGTTTCGATAAAAGTTTACTCAACTATTTAAATTGCACCTAATTTCGGACGATACCTACGTTTGCTTTTATACTTTCTTCTTTTTATTCAATAATTAATCCTCTTCATTAATGTTACACGCTATTTTGTGCCACTTTGCTTTAAATTATTTTAATTTTTAATCTTCCTCGATTCGATTAATTCCCGTGACTTTTCAAAACTCGAAAACATAAAAAAGCACACATTCACAAAGATGTATCTTTTAAAAAAATTGTCACAAATACGATAAAATCGAATAAAAATAATAAAAGGAATAAAATAATATGTACGTATATTTAATAATATGTACATATATTTTCTTGATGATTTTTCAAAGAAAAATTCCTTATTGCGAATAAGCAGGTGAACTCGGTCCTCGGGCGCAATAAGCGTGAATCAACGTCCATCGTGGTATTTTTATCCCGAAGGAAGAAGCGCGGACATTACCGGCTTTCGATTACTTATTCATGAACACGTGGCCGTAATCGAGTCGAGGAAGAGCCGCAGAGTCGATATTAACTCCGGCCAGGAATCAGACTCTGCCTTCGAGTGGGCTAATTAATATTCACTTTGCCGGGAATTAGCGCGTGCTGCCGACTAGTCCCGTAATTGACGACTTAACCGAGGCCAATGTTCGAAAGCTAAGTCGTTTAATCCCAACTCGGTCTACGAACTCGCATCACGATTAATCGTTTCCATGATACCTTCGATTCTTCCGTTCATTATTTTTAACTCGATTTTTAACTCGATAACTTATTTTTAACTTGATTTTGTTAAAAGATCAATCGATGTTGATTTACCTCGAATTATTAGACTGCTACTTAACCGTTTGAGTGCCGACGAGCGCCATCGCGCTCGTGTGCATTTTAACTAAAATTCGTGAAATCAGTTACTGTTTAACTCGCTGTAGGGGAGGTCGTACGTAATTTTTTAATTTTCTACGTGTTACATAAAGTTCAAATTATAATATTATTAATAATTTTTTTTCCCATAATGTCGGAATACGAGAATAATTCGAGTGAGAATGATCGTCAAGTTGTGAAGAAACTGATAGCTGTGAAGAGGAGCAACTTGATTTGTAAGAAGGGACTCCATGGAGTCTGTGCGGTAAAGCACACGTGTTAACTTTTTTACTTTTAGATTCCAGTTTTTGTTATAATTTTTGTTCACAATATATATTTCTATAATGTTCTTTGTATTTTATTATCCTTGTACAAGTTTTTATTGATAAAACACTGAAAAAATAATTAAAATTGGATATTTTTTGGAAGAGATACAGTTTTTTTTCGAGACAAGGGTAAATGACATCAAAAATATTTCTTTGGCATTTTTAAGTAGATACGAGTAAAAATCAATGGCACTAAAACGGTTAAGGATCAGCAGATATAGAATGCGTTACGATCCAAGATATTAATTCCAGAAATGGTGATACTGTATTTCTCTTTAATCGAATCAATATTTTCTAAAAAAAAAAAAAAAAAAGAAAACTAATTTAATCCCTTTTCAACAAGTTTGCACACAACGAAGCATTGTTTTCGTCCGATTTTAATCGAACGAAACGCCACGTTTCGTTATCGTGCACGGCGAAGATAAGCTCGAGGTCTCGAGCTTAGCCAACGGTAGTTGTAAATGAAGGTGAGGTCGTAACGTGGTATCAAGCGGTTACGTTTAACCCGTTTACGTCCTCGAAGAGACGATGGTAAACTTTCAACCGTGGTATGAATGTGAATCATACACAGTAGTGCAGTATCTGTTCGATTCAAATCCGTGGAAAGAAATATCATTCGAAGCGAAGAATTCCAACGTAAATATCGTAAATATTGCTCGTTGCGTTAGCGAACTTCCGCCACTGAGCAATGACCTTATAAGACCTAGAATTGATTGGATTTATGAGAATCGACCGTGCAAGTGGAAGTGGGCGGCACGAGTTAGTTGCTCTTGTTTCCTTGCCTCGCAACGATACGATCAAATGTTCTTCCAACTTTTATTTTCCTACGAATATTAATCTTATGCGTGATTTATCACAAGTAATTGTTTTGTCAAAATATAATTTTGTTTATTTATACCACCAGTGTTTCCTGGATTATTTTAACAATTGTTCTTCTTGAATATTTTATTTAATCGATACTCGTGAGCTTGATCTTTCACCATGACGAGCAAACAAAATTACATACTTCCGATAAATTCTCGTGACACGGACCGAAAGGTCCATTAATTAAATGAACCATTGCGCCAGTGTATATTTCACTCCAAGATCTCGCTTGATTTATCGACCTCTTATCAGAGAAATGATGGTTCGTTCGGGTTCAATCGTCCATCGTTGATCATGGAAGAGGAATCGCTCGAAATCCAACCAAACGAGAAAAAGAATTATGCTTCTCTAATTGAATATTTTTCTTTCTTTCTTTTTTTCTTTTTCGATTTCTGAAAATATATCAAACGATCGATGAATGATTCTCTTAAATGAAATTTGCAATCTATGATACTGATAATTATACATTTTGATCACGGAAAAAATACAATTTCGGTTTCATCCCCCTCAAAGTGACATTCCGTTGATATAAAATTGCTCTATTATGTTCCACTCGAAATTATTCTTATGAAACAAAATTTTTGCATAAAATGTATCAAGACTTTTGTGATTGACTGTATATACCTGTATAGTGAAAGATAAATTACGTACATAATTGATATTCGATACTTATTAATTCACAGCATACAGTACTAGGCTTGCAATATTAAAGCTTGACAACATTAGCCAAATTATATCATATGTAATTTAAAATTTAATCATTGAACGACGTGTAATGTGGAGAAAATAGCTTACGATTAGATAATCACTAACCGAACGATATTATTTTATGTATTTTATCATATCTTTTTCACTTTTACTCTTAAATTAACAACAATGAATCTCCATCTTTTACGATAATTGTTGCATTTGAGTTTTTTTTCGTGGAAATCAACGTTTATCGCATTTTTGCATGTCAAAGTCTCGTAAACCTTGGTTCCACGTCGAATCACACTTTCCTCGTACTGTGACTCAACCGTTGGAAAACGAATACATTATAGAGACCGATAAATTTTTAATCTTTTTTAATCTGGAAGAGATAAGGGAGGACATTATTTTGTCGTTTGCCAGAAATTCGATAATCCCTAGTCATTTTTTTATTCTTCGAAGAATCGAGACACGTGTGATTAAGCTAGAAGGAAGGATCGATATTGATCGATGTTGATAGTAGAGAGTTTAAAATCTTTTCATAATTCATATCATTTTATATCATTATTTTTCAACTTCTTGCTTATTTCTCTCCAACACTAGAATTATTTTACTAAAATTCCGTTATATATATTTATTCTAATCTTTTGAACCGTTATAAATTTTATCTCGTGTTTTTTATACGTAACAATGAGATTTTAAAATATAATAATATTTATCTCGTTACGCCATAATTTGTTAAATTATATCTATGGAAATTGGAGAAAAAAATAGCTTGCTGTCTTTGTATTGTATGTTATTGTATTAGATTGTTTTCCTCTTATCCCAGAGAAAGGAATTTTCGACAATAAATTCAATAAAGCTTTATCAGTGTTTTTTTATAATTATATAAGACACGTTTGTTCGCCGTTGAAACTCTGCTTGATTAAATCGATTATATCGACAAGAATTGGCCTTCTATTCGTTTTGAAATAACACTGATTTCGTTAAAATTTATCTACAATAATATCTAAAAATCTATTAAAATATAATCGATAAAATTTTTTTTCTACTTTAATTACATTTTTTTTGCAAATAATATAATTTATTTAATTCCTTAAATCCAAATCTATCATAAATAATACTTTGCAAATTTCACAAGTCCTACTTTCGAAGATAGAAAACATTTCTTAACTACATCTTGCGATCCTTAATTAAAAGATTCCAATTGAAAAACTAACATTGATTCTTTCAGCTACTATAACTATCGCACATCGAAATCCTCTCAATGACTTTTGATATATCTAAAAACGATAGCCTCATTTCTTACGATACGTTTCTTCCATTATTTGGCTAAATTCGCTTCTCCTATCCAAAGAATCGCTCGCCACGTTTAAAGAATAATCCACGTTTTGCGAATGAAACAAAAGAAAAAGGGGAGAGAAAAAAAGAAGAGAGAAAATAAATAGGTGACAAAGATATCCTCAGGAAGGAAATCAACACGGGGGAAGCTCGATGCAGCCAACAAGAAGCTTCGGCGGAATTCCATCGGGAGACTGGATGACGGAATTCCCCCGTCGCCATTCCGTAGTGCGTCTGCTAAATGGATTTATGGAGGGTTTGGTGACGGGAGAATCAGCGAGGATACAAAAGCGGGCGAGTGGTGGACGATCGGAAATGCGAGAAATTCTCATTAAGCGTCGCCGGACGAGGCTGGCGCAAGGTTGAATTCAGTCATTGATCATGCAAATTCCACACAATTTTCCAGCCTCGCTCTTTACGCGTTATTCCCCGTCTTCTTAAACGCTATTGCGAGTATTCTCCATGGCTACCGAGACTTAAGCTCTTGGCACGATTTCCGCTATTATGCCCGACTTTTCACGCATGCCGCGGCGTTAGAATGTAAATTTTATGTGTACTTTATATTTAGAAGGAATAAAATGATTTAATCATTAGAAATATCACATTCGTCTTCGATAATGAACAATTTTTCTGACGAGTTGAATGATTTTTTTTTTTTTAATGGAATTGTATAAAATTTAATATATCTCTTAAAGTCGACGATCTTTCGACGTAAATAGGTTTACACTTCTTTATGGGAAATAACTATTAATGCATTAAAAATTGTACGATTTCGTTTAAAAAAAAAAATAAGCTTTCGAGCATATCAACATTCGTATAATACTTTTTTTTTTTTTTTTTTGATCGATGAAACGAGAAATAAATATTTAAAAATGACATCTATCGTGACATTTATTCATTTTCCACTAAACGTTGAATATTATAGTTATCTTTCGAACGTTTAAAGTTGGTTCGTGTGATTTCATACGATGCAATTTTTGTCGTCGATTGATTTTCTCGCATTGAATGCAAATATTTTTGAATACAGTATTTTATTCCGTTATGTTTTATTTTAGAGACAAAGAAAATTTTATGAAAACACTGAAAATTGAAAAAACAAAAGCTACAAAAAGCTTTTGAAAAAAAGTGACACTTGTTACAACATATTGTATTTAATTGAAATTATTTATATTTATATTGGTTTTCATATATCAATTTTCACGCGTTTGTTTTATCCTCTAAAATCGATTCATTAAAGATATTCTATAAACATATCAACACGCACATGTAACTTTCCGTATAAATAATCGCTAAAGACCAAGTTCCATTACCCAATTTCTCCGAAACGAGTTTTTTATTGAAAAAAGTTTTAAACGTCCAGAATTTTTTTCTTTTCAAAGTCTTTCAAAGCAATAAAAAAAAAAAAAAAAAGCCCGAGAATAAAAGTTACCAAGCTGCATTCGAAAAAATATACTTGTCCACAAAAGAGATAATATAGGAAAAATAAAATGACGAATTTAACTTTCACACTAAATAAGAATAGTTTTTAAGCCAATTTAGCGTAACAGTGTGTCGGATATTCGTTTAAAAACGACAGAATTATTTATTAATTTAGCGAAAAAGAGAAAAAAATTATAAATGGAACGATGAAATCGGATAGAACACGATTAGAATCGTGTAATATGCATCGAATCTATTCACGCGATTATTAACTGAAATCGTTACCGGTTATTGTTAGGTTAAATTGCGTTAATCCACGTGATCAATTTGTTTTGCGCGTTGGCAATTCATTAATGAATAGCTTGTTCGATGCGGTTCTCGTGTAATTGAAACTTCCGGACAATGCGCATTTAATTTATACCGACGAATACCTTTCGAATACGATGCTTCGAATTGAAATTACAAATATTTTAAATCGATCAAATTTTTCTAATCGACCCATGTTCACCTCCTTACTATTGTAAATCGTAAATTTTCAAGTAACAGCGTGAATTATTACAAAAATTCACTTTTTGTTTTCCATTATCTCGAATTATTTCGAATATTTATGTATATAAATATAATTTTTAAGGAATTTTTCTTTCTTTCGTCATTAATTATTCGCTCTTGTTATTAGTATAGCACAAGTTTTAAATTTATTCAGAATTATCGGGATTTGCAACAATGTATAAATATTATATAAGCACATCAGATATATTTTTTCCATTCAAGTTTAAAAATATTGAGTTTTGTGCTCGAACGATAGGAAAATTAATAAGTTATTATATAAATTATTGGATAAGCGTATTTTATACATTACCCGATGATGAAGTTTAATTTTTGCACGTTAATGTATTCATATTTTCAATTATGTTTATAATTATACGAAAATTACTTTTTCTTTCATTTATTCTATTTATTCTACGTTTTTTTATTTTCCATCACGATTGTCAAAATTGTTTCTTCTTTCGAGCACAAATTTTGCGAAATTTATTTCAATTTAATTAATTAACCCCACTTCACTCTTCGAACGAAAACTACGCGTGTTACGAATCGTTTAACTTTAAGAGATAGCTATGAGATATATCTTTGCGGATAACGTATAGCCTTCTATTTAGAAAAGATCACATATTTTTAAACCATTTTTCGGATGAAAAATGATATCGCGAAGAGAGGAGACGCGTAAACCTTCTTTATCATCCTTGATTCTCTTTTATTTCGTATTTTCGTTATTTCTTAATAAAACACTTGTGCACGTTTACTTTTTCCTTATTTCAGTTGTCTGAAACATAAATAAATAAATTATAATTTTTCAAATATTTTCATACGTATAATTGTTAAATTTATATCAAAGGAATATATTACACACAACTTTTCGTCTTTCTGACTCTGGATCTATTTCTAGTGAAGAGTGTTCATATCGATTTTAACTGGAAACTTGTTCCCCATTTTCTCACACTCGTATTGTTGAAACGTGGTTCGCAACTATGCAGAATCGATAAAATCAGTGTTTATATTTTTAACGTAGCACGCGTGGTAAACTACGTAACGAGTTCAAAATTTAAACTCGGTATTCCGTTCTATATACGCGAACACTCGCATTATTTATATCTAAATCAAGTTCCAACGCGCGACATAAACTTTGATAAAGTTTGTACGTGAATTCTGGTCTCCGTATATCTCGAATGTATTTAAAATTCAAATAACAATTTTCCATAATCAGGGTGGATAAATTTTCACGTGATAAAAGTTTGTCGCCATTACGAAAGGTGATGATGATTCTTCGGCAAGATATACTTTTACAAAAGTTTTTACAAAAGTTTGAGCCGATAGAACGACGTTTCGTTAAACAAAGAAATGAGATTCGTTTGGTAAAATGAAAATTTACCATTTCTAGCGAGTAAAGACGTTTACTCGATCGCTCTCGTTGAAAGTAACATTTTCTAGGGAATGAATGTGAAATATCTAAGAAGAACGAATAGTTTAATTCTTATGATCGTTACAACTCTTTAAATTAAACTATTATCGGTAATTGGAACAAGTGAAAATTCTTTTTTCTAGTTTTAACTTTTCAAATAAACGTTAGAGATATAAAAAAAGAAAAATCATAAAAATATGTTAAAATGTGTTAAAATAATCCGAACTCTAAGTTCTGCTTCTAATAATCAAAAAAATACCCACAAATCAATTATCCTTTGTATCTCGAAAATTAGGGAAACGCAAAATCTTTTGAAAAATTAGAAATAATCGCTAAGAATATTTATTATTGTTGCAAAACTTAAAAATTGGAATAACATAATCTTCCTAACGAACAACTTGTTATCTAAAACTTTCTCAAATCTCAGGAGATGACTACGATTGTGGTTATAGGTTAGATATCTAAAACTTGCAACTATAGATCTTTATCGCGAATAAATAAAATAAACTCTAATAACGCTCGTTAAACCTTTTTATATTGCAGTATTTTAATTATATATTGTAACTTTTAATAAAATAATTTTTTGAAAAATTTTTTTAAAAAAGATTATTTCTCATGGAGGGTTCGTCTATCTCCTATATATCGTGATTTCGTATATAAATTAGAATCAAAGATTCTAAAGAATATATACAATATTCTTTAGATTTTTTATCTTTTAATAAAAATTATTACAATTATTTTCAAATATTTGGCATTTATTAACGATAAGTTCTTTTAAGTAAATGGATTTTTTGAAAAAAGCATTTTCCCGGAATTACACGCGACATGCGAATTTCACAATTTTCGTTTCAAATCGTTTCCATTTGCGCGAGTCTAGATCTAATAAAGTCGTCCAAAATATGTACTCCATTCGCCTAAAATTCCAAAACGCCTGGGGAACCGTAAACTTTTTCAAATTTTAAAAATCGTAGACAAAAGATACGAGAGTCGCAGGTCTCGAAAATGAAAAAAGCAAAACGAATGTTGCACGGGTCAGCGTAGCTGAAGGGCGATAATATTTTATGGACGAATAGTGCGATTCGCACGAAATAGTGAAACTTGGATAAATATGGTAACATTGGTAGCTAGACAGGAAGAATTTGTCCCGTCGACGTGTGCGCTTCGTCAAATAAGATTATATCGTAAACGTCGTTGATTTTCTTTTTTATAAGAAGTATTCCGTGTAAAAAGATCTTCGCATCGAGTGTAAAATTTGAATTTAAATTTAATTGAAATTTAATGAAAATGAGACTATTGGAATCATACAATTTTGATTTCCTTTAAAACGTATACTTTAATATACGCGGGATGGATAAATTTCACAAATTTAAATTTAACAAAATCGCACGAATATGATGATAATCTTCGAACGAGCGTAGAAATCGTATAATTATTATCGAACTCGAAAAATTCAATATATTTTTAATCGCGAGTCGAACGGTACACGTGTATTGAAAGAAGAGATAATTTGAATCACGGTGAGCAAGAATGCCAGACACGAATCCGATTTCGCGAGGCGCGGCCACACAATTGGATAGGTTTTGAGAAAATCGAGTTCCACGCCATGCGAAATGGAGGAAACGGATCACGTGTTGCGGACGTTGCATCGTGCAATTGCGGCAATGAATCGCGTTTCAACCGGAAGATAAATTGGTATCGATCGTGGCCTTTCCCGTGGGGTGACATTATCAAATTTTTCTTGCTCGATATAGCTCTCTCTCTCTCTCTCTCTTTTTCTCTCACTTGATCATACGTTTTAACGGTTTATCGACCCGTCGAAATCGAAACCAATAACGTACCAATTGAAGAAATATTACGTGGACACGTTTTGGCGCGTATAGTTTTCGAGTCGATTCGCCTCGATTCGATATCGATTTGATCTATGAGAATGCTCTTGAATCATCCGGGTGTATAGGAAGAATTCCTTCGGTCATTCATTGAACTTTGAATGCAGCTTCCTTTTAATCGAGTTTCGAATTGAAGTTGCAACGATTAAATTTGTAAAAATAATTTTATCGTTAATTATATCTATTTTTTCTTATTATAAATTTAATCCTTTGCGAAATTCAATTTATCAACTAGTATATTAAAATTTGTAATCGGCTCGATCGATTCGAGCTTCCATCAAAAAAATTAATCCTCGAAAAATTGTGCAATTAATTTGATCGAAACTGGATATCCAAAATGAATAGCGTATTTATCAAAAAAATTATAGATTCTTCTTGCGTTCGCGAAGAATTCTGAAAATTTTATTATTATTATTTTTATTTTTATTATTTATATATATATAACTAGTCACCGCAGAGAGAATCCACGATGGAAACTACGAAGACAGAAATGGCAGACCTAACCCAGATCCGAACGTAGCAGTGGTCTATAGCGGTCTAATCTTAGCTCGACGTTCTTTTAATCGTTGTGAACGAGGGTTACGATCGTCCTCGAGTACCGCGCGCGAAGAAAGATAGCACCCTTGAGCTTCGTTCCAATATCTCGTCAAGGTCGTGTTCTCCGACGTCGCCTCAGGTGACGCGTATTACGGTCACCGTATTAGGAATGGCTGTCAGCGTTATTTCTTGGACCGCCGGAAGAGAGAAACTTCTTGGAAATATGGCGGCTTGACGGCGTGTCTTGCGGAAGATGAATGGCCCTCGCGCGACACTCTGTTTCTCTGCTTTCGTAGATTACGTCGAGGGCAAAAATCTTGTTTCAAAAACGGATAATATACGGAGAAGAGTTTCTTGTTATATCTCTATTTTCTCACAGCTCCACTTAAATATTTATGTTTCGTTTGTACCTTTAATTTTGTTGTTCGTTTTGATTATTCGAGGGTATATAAGAGGATGGTACGTCTTAATAATATTTCATCGATACATCTATTTTATGCTTTCATAACTGCTTTTTTCTTTTCTATCATTTCACTAATACTTTTTATTTGCTTTTTAAATCCATCCACATTAAGGGCTTCTTCGATTTTCGATATTTTTTTCAGATTTGTTCCAAGATTTGTTTCAGAACTAGTAATGAAGCTAGTATTTGTCATAATCGATATCGATAAAAATTCAAAGTATTAAACACGAATAAAACAACGCCTTGATTAATGTTTAATCGATTTTCAAGCATCAAGTTGTAAACAATGATCGGATTAATGGATCTAGTTGAAATAATATATATCAACCATATATATATATGGTACTCGAGTAACAAGCCAAATAAAAGCTTAACTGGATGATAGCCAATTCTTCTAATATATGTTTGTTTATAACAATATGAGCAATATATATAAGATGATATTCTTGATTATAAATAGTCTTCGTGCGTAATATAAAGCCATGCGTCGATGTTATTTATCGAATCTTATTACGTCATTTATTTCTATTAACGTAGTATTATCTTATTAATAAATTAATACAATGATATAATTAATAACGTAACATATGCCACGAATAAAAAGACTAAATAAAGACATTCGATATTTAAAATAAATACAATTACCTAATCCTAAGTATCCATTAGCCTGTCCTCTTCTCCTTTTCAAGAAATAATTTTAAAAAGTTCGTAACAAGCGATCTACGAGTCAAAACTGTTCGAAACACATTCGAACGATTTCTGGAACGGATCAAAAGTTCAGTTTCGAATTCCGTTCTCGATACACCGCGATCTGTGGCAATGTAAAAGCATTCGATAAAGATACTCGAAATGCCAATATTTTTAGACTAGAATTACATTTCCATCGTCTCGAAATAAACCTGAATGCTGGGAATATCGATATCATTTAAGTGTAATAGAATCTTCGAAACAAGTCACGAAGCATCGCCAGTGGTTCCAGCATCGAGCGATCATTACTCTCCAGACTCTTGACCATCCTTGATCAAAACTGTCGTAAAACTCGCGAGGAACGTGACCCTGTAGAAGGGACGGGGCAAAATGTCGAAGGTGAAAGCCGTAATCGATGCGGTTGATCGCGAATCTCCGATACTGTTGTCGCCGCGGAAGAATAAAAGTACTCGAGGGTTTTTCGAGTAATAAGTAGGATGGGGTGTTTTTCATCGGCGCTAACCACGGGCCGCCGTTGGCATAATTGACCCAAATGTGGCGCAAAAATAGCGGATCATAAATTACACGGGCGGAACGGGAGTGCACTTGACACGGCCCTGTCGCGACACGGTCAACGAAGCCCGGAGACGACAGACGACGATGGCAGAAAAAGAGGGTTCCATTCAAGGTCACTCATTCTTCCGCCGCGTCCTCGTTTCGAGTGGTGACAATCGGGGAACTAGCGCCACAGTCGTATTACAAAAGGGCCTCTGCTCGCGTGGGCTGCGAGGGAAAAACGCGAGAAATCGTGGTTGATTCTCCTCATCGATCGCGTATTTTCCTTTCTTTCTTTCTATCTTTTTTCTTTCTTTTTTTTTCTTTTTTTTTTTTGTTTAAGTTTCTTTGAAGGCAGAATTTTGAGAAATTTGGAAAACGTAAATTCGCGCGAGGAAAATTGTGATTTCTCGAGATAAACGACGAGTCGAAGTGTCGAATAACGTAACGAATTGTGCCAATTATGGTATGGTGTGGTATTTCTATAAAATTTCATGCTTGATTTTCAAGCGTCAATTTCCATTGTTATTAATAAAATGATTTAGGAATTCAAACGATTTCAACAATATGCGGAATAGACAATTTCATGCTCGATTTATCCTATTTCAATAACATTTCATTGTTTCTCCATTATCGATAGCCAAGTTTGGAATTTAGAACGCTTGTCCATTCATACGTTCTTCGATAAAAGTTAACTGTCGCATAAAATTAGAATATATTATAACAATATATTATAATATATAATATAGACAATAACAATATTACATTACTTAATAACCGATTTGTTAATATCAACAACTGAAAATCCAACCAGCTTTGCCAACAGCTCTATAAAATATAAAATTGTCAATTTAATATTTTTCCAATTAAAATAATGTGAAATATTTTCAAAAATGTGCTCAATATTCAAATTTAAATTTCAATTCATGTCGCGATATTGCGTTCTATACAAAATATTATACGTGCAATTTTCATCGAATGTTGTCGTTTTCGGGGAAAAAAAAGAAGAAATAAATTTAATAACACGAATGCAGACTGAATAAATTGAACGAAAGTCTGAATGATTATAATGGATTGAATAGATTAAGCAAGTAGTACAAACAAATGGAATAAAGTGGGTCGTCTAGTGCGTTTGATATCCCTCTCGTGTCGAAAACCTCAATCGAGACGAGAAGAACTTCGATATCGCGTTGAAATTCGATGTTTGAACTTGAAAAAAAAAAATCGTTTAAGCCATCCCTGGATAAACTACAAAATAAATAAATAAATAAATGAATAAATAAATGAATAAACTATTCTCGCCTTCTCGATAAAATACAAATAAAGAGATTAGAAAATTGATATAAAAGATCGCATAAAATCATTTATAAAAACATTAATAAAACTTAATAACGAAAGAAGAAGAACAAACGAACGAACGACAGATGGAGAGAAAAAATCGTTTCAAATATTACAATTTTCTTTTTCTTCTTTTTAGAAAACTAATAATATTTTACTTACGACGAATTATTCGTATCGCTTATCGATAAATTTACGGTCGTTGACAGTTTCGAATCTCTCTCTCTCTCTGTCTATTTTCCAGATTACCAGTGACGAGAAGGACGTAGAAGGAAGGAGAAAATATCGGAGGAGGCGATAGCTGGATCCATCGATCCATCGGGTGTAAAGAGAGAAACGGTGGCAATCGTCGGAGCAGGGCACGACGAGAGAGTGGACGGGAGGCAACGCCCTTTTCCCGCCGGGAAGATGAAGGCCAGGCTGGTACGTCGGCTCGTTGCCACGTCCGTGACCTAAGGGCGGAGAGGAGAAGAAGAGGAAGGAGGGAAAGGACGCGGTGGGCCGACGAGCATGACGACGATCGTGGCGAGCAGCGAATCGAGCGAGGTGGTGTCCTCGGTGGACGTGACGACCCTGTTGAACGGCATCTCGACCGAGGAGGGGCAATTCGGGAACGCGAGCTACTCGAGCGAGCAAAAGTTGTCGGTGGCCGTGACGATCGCGAAAGGTTGCCTGATGGGCTCCATCATAGTGACCGCGGTGTTCGGTAATCTGTTGGTGATGGTGTCGGTGATGCGGCACAGGAAGCTGCGGATCATCACCAATTATTTCGTGGTCTCTTTGGCGTTGGCCGACATGTTGGTCGCGATGTTCGCGATGACGTTCAACGCGAGCGTGCAGTTGACCGGCAAATGGCTGTTCGGTTATTTCATGTGCGACGTGTGGAACTCCCTGGACGTGTACTTCAGCACCAGCTCCATCCTCCATCTGATGTGCATCTCGGTGGATCGTTACTGGGCGATCGTGAAACCGCTCAAATATCCTATTATCATGACCAGGAGGCTGGCCGCCTACATGCTGCTCGCCTGTTGGATATTGCCCGCGTTCATCTCGTTCATGCCCATTTTCATGGGGTGGTACACCACGCCTGAGAACAGTATGCGAAGGCAGAATCATCCCGATTTGTGCGAGTTTAAGGTGAACAAGATTTACGTGATATTCTCGTCGAGCATCTCGTTCTGGATACCGTGCACCATCATGACGCTCACGTATTTCGCCGTGTTTAAAGAGGCGAACAGGCAGGAGAAGCAAATGCACAGCAGGATGGGGAACGTGATGCTGTTGAGCCACAGGCCGAGCAAGGATTTGAATAATTTGAACGGGGAGCTCAACAGCGCGGGCTCCTCCAAGACGTTGACGTTGAACGAGATCAGCACCAATCATCTGCACACGCCTACCAAGGACAAGAATATCATGAAGATGAAGAGAGAGCACAAGGCTGCTAGGACGTTAGGCATCATCATGGGTACCTTCATACTCTGCTGGTTGCCCTTCTTCTTGTGGTGCGTCTTCCACGATTCAGGCTCCCGCATCTTGCCGAGGACATACAAATTTTTACGCTTATCTTTTTCCACCCCTCTTTTTTCTTTTTTTTTTTTNTCACCGCTTCTCGTCTCTCCTTTCTTCGTTCTTCCTCTCGAAACAAGTTTTTAAACTGTCCTTAACAGATAGATACGTATACATCATCGTCGTTGATTTAATTCAGGTCCAAGATATTTTTAGATTAATCGTTAGTTTAATTATAACGTGAAAACTGAGTGACGCACATGGATCGTGTTCGGTTAATGGATTCAATTGGTCTCGTTACGATAGCGTACGATTAATTATGCGTGTCTATGGAGATAAGTGGTTTACGCGAAACAACGTTTCGTCCCGATTCCCGTTAGAAACGAGAACACGAGAATAAAAATTTCGAATATATCCGAATACATCCAATTCGCTCTCGTTCCGTCAACAATTTTCGCATACGCGGCACCGGTTCATGTTCCACCGCCATATTCCCAGAGACTCGATCCTCCGATCGAAATGGCGATCGACAACCATTCTCGAGGATGTTCGCGTGTCGTAGAGATCCATTGACGCTGTGAAATCTGTGTTCACAGGTACGTTATCACAACGTTATGCGGAGAATCCTGTCCGTGTCCCGACATCGTGATCGCCCTGCTTTTCTGGATCGGGTACACGAATTCGGCGCTGAACCCGTTGATCTACGCGTACTTCAACCGCGACTTCCGAGAAGCTTTCAAGAATACTCTGCAGTGCGCGTTCTGCTCGCTCTGCAGACGAGAGCCGTCCGATCTCGAGGCGCTCGATTTCCGTCGGCCGTCCCTAAGGTACGATCTGGTCTGACACGTTGAGGTACGCACTACATTCTATCGCTTTTTCTTCTCCCTTTTTTTCTATTTTTCGTCCATCCTGATCCCTCGATAGAATTAGATCTCTTTCTGGCTTCGTACTCCTTCTACAACATGTGGTGCATGATTTATTAACGAGTGGTTGCGGGAATGAATGATCTTACGCTCGCAATTTAGGTTAGACTCCGAGGGACGTGTTTCCTTCGATACGAGTTTTCAACAACGTTCCAATTATTTTGTTCGAAAATTTGAAAGAGGGAAGGATTCGATTAATTTTCTAGAGATGGTTAAATTTTAATTAGGTTACACGAACTCCTTACGTTTGTTCGATGTTTTTATCTTCTTTTCATATTCCACTTTTTCGTAAAGAAAGAAAAGTCTGAATATACGTATTTATTTAAAAATGTTTATATATATATATATATTTCATACATATTCCGCATTTCGATCGTTCGACGATTCCACGATATTAAATTCACCGATATTTTTTTTTTTTTCGCCGATATTTTTATCGTGATATTTCTCTCTTATTTTAAACTTAAATTTTAAATTTTTCGAAGAAGGACGATTTTGTATGCATTAATAATAATAATAATAATCGATATAGAAAGAAATAATTTATCCTTCGTGATCGACGAATAGTTGTAATAACACGAGTGTGATTCGCCGCGTGGAATATAATTTTGGGAAACGAATTCGCGTGTCCACGAATGATTTAATTAACGTTGCCCGATATATACCTTTCTTCCATTTGACAACGTGATTCCCCGTAACTTTATTTCTCGATGAAAATTACGAATCGTGTGTAACTTCACCGCAATTAATTTTGTCAACTGATTAGAGAGATTATGGAAGTTTCACATATTCATTTAATACGATTCGTGATGAAATTTCGTTCCGACGATTGAATATCTCCCTTTCGTAATTTAACTGAAACGATTATATATATTTAAAGTTAAAACAAAAGTATGTGAACCACTATTTTATATGATTACTCATTAATATTAAACTCTAAAATAAAATTTACAAAAATTAATAAAATTTCTTTCAACAAAATTTTGTATTTTTAAACAAACGTTATATTTTTCAAATAATCCCAAAAGATCTATGTAAAAATCCAAATCACTAGAATCCACAGATTTTTCTAAGATTCTAAATGTATCCGAAATGCTTGAAGCTACATTATGTATTCTTCGATTTAAACGATATCTAAACGATTTAATACGAGATAAAAATTTCACCAAGACAAGTTATCGTTAATATTTCTTGTTTGGGTCTCTCGAGTTAATTTTGATATTCTAATATTCGCCGCTCAAAAATCACAAAAATCTATATCTCAAGAGTTATAAAACGAGACGATTAGAACGGTTCAGGAAAGAAGGGATAAACATTATTTTTAATTTCACGCAGGAAAAATAGAACGAGAGGAGATCCTCGACTTTTTCACACGAACGCGGGCATAACTCGAGGAACGCGTACTCATTTCTATCCACGAGCATCTCTCTCTAATCCTTTCTCAAAGTGAATGTTTCTAAAAGAAAAAAAAGGATCGTAAAATTCGACGTAGTTGTCCTGTTCACTCTTCTTCGTTCTTATATTTTTGCTGGTAAATTCTCCTACAACTTCACGATTTGATTAGGTATTGTTCTTCCAAAATGTAATTAAGTATATATTCAGTATAGAATAATATACGTTTAAAACATTTGATCCTCTTCTTGTTCGTCTTGTAATAATGTTTTGATATTTTATAATAGCGGTGAATCGTTATCACACTTTAACGTCACTGTTAAAAATTAAAAATATCGTAAGAAAGCGTAAATGCCTACAGTTCGATCGAAAGTTATATGAATGAAAAAAATAGAAATTCGATAAAAATAAGATACAATTTTTTAAATGAAATATTTTCAAGTATTTCTATTATTTCATTGTTTCTCTTTGTTTTTTCGCTGCTTTGTTACCTCGTAATTAGCGTTTAAAGTTTAGTCGTAAAGCGGTTATAGTGGAAATAAATTAGCTGGAAGCTGAGCGTAACGCGAAAATATTATTTAAATAATTTGCAATGGTGGAAGTAGATCACGTCTTACGTCACGTCTCGTTGTCGTAAAGTTAATTAAACGCGCACTGTACGAATTTATAAATTTTTATTTTATTATAATATTTTAGAAGGACAATGATTCAAAGTGTTGCGAATGATACCATAAAAATTGTTGACAACGATATGAATATTAATAATGGTATATGTTCGAAGAATTTGTCAAATTTTTTTTTTTTTTGATTGAACGCGATTAAATTTTTGATCAATTGATTTTTGATTCAATTTTTGAAATTTATAAATTTAAAAGTTTAGTTAAAAGAAGCGAGAAATGAACAAGTCGACTGGAACGTTCTCAAACCCAACGCTAGAACGCTATATTACCGAGAGATATACAATAACCGAGGATCGAAAAAACAAATTGAAATCAAATTAAATGATAGAAATAAAATCTTCTTCTATTAATGGTTCGGTGATAGTGCAAAGAAGACAAATAATTGAAAATAAGAGACAACATATTACCAACTAATATCGACTAATAACTTATTTGCAATTAAAGTTATTTCGAATAACCAAAATTTGTGTGTAAATATGATATGTATATAATATTATATTATTAATAATCGATTTAATTACATATTTAATTAAACATAATTAAATTGAATTTGATCGAATGTAATAATCGAATGAATGTTGGTATACTTAGTTAATTGCAACGACCGAAAAGTAAAAGTAAAATGATTGAGAGAGTATAGCTAAATCATTTGTGTTGGAACAATTTATATTTTAATCCTATTAGAAATAAATACCCCCCTTTTTCTTTCTTTGCAAGTACTCTTACGTATGCATACAAATTTTAACTTTTAGAAATTATACTTGGAATATTCATAAAATATAGATTTCATTGTATAAGAAAAATGAAAACAAGTACTTTCTTTAGTGACAATTCCACGAAGACTATATGGATAAATCGTAATAAGTTCGTTCTTGTCAATCTTTTAATTTCCATATTACTAATATTTATTACTTCGAAAGAAAATATTAATTTCGAAAATTAAAATTTTATTATTAAATCTGATAGTATCTAAACAATTTCAGATTTTTCATTAATAAGTAAAAAATAATAGAAAATTAAATTTATAACAAAGAGATCACTTATTATGTATTTTTACCATATAGTTTTCAAATGGGACAATCAATGTTACAAGAAAACAATGCGAACAACAGAGAGCCTTTCAACCCAATTGCAAACTTCAGATAAAAATGACAATACTGGTAACAATCATCCCAATTCCTGAATTCGATGAACAATGTCGAAAGTCGAGCAAAACGTATTGGTGCCACTGTCTGTTTCTACTTTCAGGTACGACGATCGCACTAAGAGCATATATTCGGAGACGTACATCAAACACATCGACCGACGAAGATCGAGCGAGTACGGTAGCAGCCTCTGAAAGAAGAGCAATTTTCTACCACCAACTTCACTCGCGATGCAAACAAAAAGAGAGAAAGACACGCATAAACACCTACACACCCACCTAATAATTATACATCCGTATCGTCGCCTACACACGCGTATACACACACATAGAAAACAAGTAAAACGACGCGTCAATCGTCGATTAATATACGTAACGTGTTAGCCTCGAGAGATTCTGCGCCATTTTGCCAAAAACTCGCGGAACACGAATCTTGCCAAGTAAATTGCTCGCGTTTTTATCCATCTGCGTCGCGTGTTTACGGTTTCCGGTAAAAAAATTCCGATCTTCTGTACACGATCCTTGCTCCGTCAAAGCGATTCGAAGAAATCGTAAATCAGTAATGGGGAAAAAAGAAAAGAAAAAAAAGATTTTCGGCGTTAAACCCGAAATATTTCACGAAATATTCAAAGATAGATTTCTTTTTAATGAAAATGTCGTCTGAGATTAATTAAGGACTACGCGAAATAACATATAATCACGCTATATATTCGCGTTCGATCAATCGCGAAAGCAATCAAGCTTAATGATTAAATTCAATAACCGAATATTGTATTTACTCATTGTTTCGTTGTTTTCCAATTTTCCTACGAGATTATCGAACGTGTCAAATATAAAGTTAAATCAGAGACGGTGTTCATTCATTGAGTAATACATGGGAATACGCAAGAAGGAAACAACGCTTTCTTTCCTGGGGAGAGAACGGAGAGTTACGATAACGCGGGTATCGTTTCAAACGCGATGTTACGTAGCGAACAGCCGAGACAGGAAACAAATGTTTATTCCATCGGGATGGAAACTCAAAGGAACCGGAAGCACGCGTGGACAGGGATACGCGAGAGTCATACATCATCGCGAAACGATCACAGAGATGTACACCGAGGACAGGTAGAGATGCGCATGAAACGCATAGGTCACGTTGCATTGCCAAAGATATATATATTCTTAAAATTCTCGCCGAGAAGAGAGACATCCATCGATCGATCGATGGATGGATGAAGGAACGATCACGGAGAGAAGAGAGTCACGAGAAATCGCGTGTTTTGTTTTTCGAGGAATTTGAAAGAAGGATGTTTTCGAGGAAACGGAGCTGATCGTCAAAGACAATTTCGTTCGATTCTCTTTCGATTTTCGAATAAATTGTGATCCTATTGGGTGGCCAAGTGCGCTCGAAATCGGTTGTCGGATGAACTGGAAGAAGCGGAAGATCGATATATTACGAATGAAATTGAACGATCGAAGGATCGATCATAATCGATTGCACAGTTTGGAATGGAATCCACTTTTGATAATCGATTTTATCCGATATTAGACGGTGTACAATAAGAATGAAGGTTCGATAAGAATTAAATAAGAATTCCATATAATTTTTGATTCGTGTTCGAAGGAAAAGTTTGCGTGGAGAGTATAATCTTTGTTATTGTTAATTTAATTAGTTAGATATTGCTCATCGATGATAATGTTATTACACGACACGTTGCACGATACGTCTGTTGCGAATTTTCTTCTTCTTTTTTTTTTTTTTTTTTTCTTTTTCAGAAGAAAATCACGACGTGGTGTACAATTCCAAAGATCGTTGTTATTGATCGTTATTGATTGTTATTTAATTAATGTTATTTGTTTTTAAACGGATATTTATTAAATCGATGCTTTCAGAGATTACGTCATGAAAAGAAATATTGAATCTCTTATTCTTTCGTACGTACATTGTACATTTCTTATTCTTATCTGCGATTTCGAAAAAGCAAATATACTTGTTCTCTATTTATTTTACAATTAAGAAATGTCTTCCTTGGAAGAAAATTCATTGCTTTTAAAATTTAAAATACGATACACAGAAATAATTACATATTCGTAGCTTATTGAATTTGTTTATAGATTATTTATTAAACTTGTTTAATTACGTTAGATTAAAGTTACATCGAATGGCTGCAAAGGCATCTAGTTAAAAAATTTGTAATTTTATATTCTGACTGTAAAAATGCAATTTTTATTTTAATCTTTTATCAGATAATGAATGTCTTCTTCGTCATCTTCGTAAATTTTATTTAATAATATTAAGCGTTGTATAGTCGATTAAATAATGCGATTTTAATATCATTTATTTTTTATCAGAAATACGTTTTATCCCGTCTGAAATGTTACTTTAGCTTCTAGTCCAATTATATCACGATATTCACGCAGAAATAGTAAAATTACGATTCACGAGGATAATTCAATCGCATCTCAAAACGTTTAAGACGAAAAAAACACAAACACCGTTGAAAAAATTAGTAACAATCAAATATTCGACCTTTAATAGAAACGAGATAGAAACTTTATCTAAAATAAATTCACGAGAATAACTTTACAACCCTTATATTTTGATATTACGATATTTAAGTCTCTGTGATCAACATTTTCCGTTAATTTAAAGAGAAAAGTAAAGGGAGATATTACGAAGATATCTATAAAAAAAGACGAAATGATTTATATTCTAAAATATGCTGCCGGTAGAACGAATAGCAATTCGATTAAAGAGCCACTCCCTGTTGTGGACTGAATGAACTTCGCGCTGAAAATTAGCGAAGGCACACCGTGAAAATCCCACGCGAGCTTCAATTCGAATTAATTAACGCGTAGCTACGCCATTCGGATTCTCCAAAGAAGAAAAGTTTGAATAAGGTGTCTCGAGTAATTAAATCGATAGAAAAGGGATCGATTAAAAGGGCTCGCTACAAATGACATCGAATCATCCATTAAAAATAAAATTTTTCAAGAGAGAGACGGTGATCGGATAGAAAAAGATTCTTAAATTGAAGCGAAAAAAAGAGAGTTTAATTCAGTGCAATAACATATTAGAGTCTTCATTAGACAAGGCTTATTAAATTATTATTTTAAACTCGATGTACGCGTCCTTTAGTTGTTAATTAATATTAATTCATTTTCTGGAATATTTCGTTTAATTTAAGCTACGTTAAAAAAAAAATAATCACGTCGATTGATCAGCAATATTACAATTAAAGTCTGATATTATATACACATATATACATGTAAAATATTATGCGATTTCTTTTTTTCGTTTATTAATTATATCATTTCGTTTTTTCTTTTTTTTTTTTTTTTTTAATTTTCATGTCATCGTTTTTCTGTGATAGAATTCGCGTGTTAACATTCACTGTAAATAGTTTGTAAATACGTGCATTGTTTCAATAGCATGATAATCGATAGCCGAAGATACGACGTTTCTTTTATATAAATGACTACATAGTTTGTAAAAAAAAGAAAAAAAAAAGAAAAAAAAATAATAGTCCGCGTGTCAATATTTATAATGAATCAGCGATAGCTAATGCGTCGATAGAAAATTATATAACGTTAATTCGAAGATTGCGTTCTCGTTTATTTTTTATTGAAAGTGATAACATTTCAAATTATTATGATTTTTTTAAATTATAAGATCACGAGATATTTTAATTTTTGTTAACGTATAAACTTGTAATAAATGTTATCGCTCGAATATTATTTTGTTTTATAATCTTTCGATGTATTTATTCGTTATTATTATTAAAGGATTAAAGAATATTGAAGAGTTTTCGTTGGGAACAAAATTTTTATTCTATTTTATCGAGTATCTCTCATTTGACCTTATTGCATTTCTTTTTGTAATAAACGTCGATGAACGTTTGTTTTCGAAATATCTGCAGGATATAGCGATATCGTGAAAGAAATATTGCACATACATGCATATCTCGTGTGAAACTTTTTAGAGAGAGAGAGAGAGAAAGAGAAAGAGAGAAAAAGAGGAAATATATTTTGGAAACTATAATTATGGATTTTATTGTTTCATATTCATTTTTTGTATTAACCTGTTAGAAATAAAACTTGATTATATTTCAAATCTCATATTTCGTTTCTTTTCTTTTTATTGTCACGATTATTAACGTCTTACCAATTAATATAAATAAAATGATAAAAAGGAACGTACAATTAGTTCTATAAAATAATAAACGATTCATAGGAAATCTTGAGATTAATATGCTTCTTCCAATTGATTAGTCAATTTTGACTATAACTCGAGAAAAAAATCCCTAGATTCGTTTGAATTCCTGGCAAAGATTTTTAGATAGAAAAGATATTAAAAATACAGCGATACGAAATTTCCTATATTTCTATATTTGATCGTTTTAACATCGTTTATTTCTTTTTTCATTTCAAGGAATTTAAAAATCTTAAATTTCTTTTACAAGTAATCATTTTCTAAAAATTCCTTTTTGCAAATTAAAATAAAAACGGATGACAATTTTCCAAGAAATTGCGATGCGTTGCATAGTCTGATAGGTCAAACAATCAACATTCATTGATTAATCTCGTAAACGAACCAACGTCGAGTACTTTACGAGCTTTTTATGATCGTACATTTTATCAGTTAAAATCTACATGTTATAGCATTTCACGCTACATATTAATTGACTAAGACTAAAGAAAAATATTTCTATGTCCCTTTCATTGGAAATATATATTGATTTTGAATTAACCAATTTTCTAAAATTGTTAAAGCTCGAAAGAAAAAAAATTCTTGCAAATTAACTAAGATCGTAACTTAATTAATCTTATACATTAATATATTAATTACTCATAATAAATCTTATCGAAAAATCAAATATATTCATTATATGCTATTTTAATTAATTCTTTGATTTTTTACATCTATAACTTTTTTTTGCAAAAAAAAAAAAAATATTCTGATAATTGGTATGTTTAAATCAAAAATTAATCGCATCACATCTAACACATATTGAATAATAAACGCCTTCAAACATTTTTTTTTCTTTTTTTATTATTTTTTCGATTTAAAAGATTTGTAACCTTTAAACGAAACTTTTTTTTTTTTGTTAAATATTTGTATCGAATAAATTTTGCTTAATTCAACGTAAAATATAAAATATACTCTGCAATTTATCGATGAATTTTCTTATTTTCTGTTATTTAATTTCGAAATTTTTATTTCCAATATTAAAATCATAATATCACAAAATAAATTCATTCATCAACGTATTTCAATTGAATTTTAAATTCCATTATATTTCATTCTTCGATTTTACAAAATACAATATTATTTTAAATAATATTTTTAAATTATTTTACCGATATTTCATTTTAAATAATTTCACATCATATAAAGAGCAATATAAAAATTTAATTTTTCAATTTTTCATTTTAATTTTCAGATTTTAGTTTTACAATAATCCTTTTATCTCTTCAAAAATAAAATTTCCATCCAATTTAATAATTTAATCCTATTATAATATAATACAAATATATTATTGCTCTTTATTAGATTTATTAAAGTAACGAAATAATATAAATAAACAAAAATAAATATCATTGCCATAAATATCCTATACAAGACGAGTAATGCCAAAGAATTTACATTGTCACCGATTATTTACCATATTCGTATATCGTATATTAAGTGCATAAAATGTGCACTTTATTCATTACAAAAAATATTCTTCTATTTATATTGAAAAAATTATATTTTTCATTCCAAAACTATTTCAATATAAATCAGTATAATTACGTAAGTTAGAAATCATTTACTCTACAGTGACGTGCCAAAAAATATTGCTCTTAAAACTTGTTCATTAATCTTCACTTTAATCAAACAATATATGCTTATTAGAAAAAAAAGCTATCCTTTTTTATAATAAATTTTCTACGTATAGTGTAGAGTGTAAAATTTAAAATTTTTTAATAAAGCATTTTTTTTATATATCGACATATACCTCAATAGTAAAAATCCTCTCGATTCTCAATAACTTAACGTAATAGAAATACACTGCCGACCAAATATATTTGGTATCACTACGTGTTCCATGAAAACCAAGAATTAAAAAAAAAAAAAAAAAAAAATTAAGCAATTAGAATTTTTATGCTACCTTCTATCGACTATTTAATCAAAAAATTATCAAAATAGAAAAGTTACTATTAATATCTAACGATGATAGATCTGGAAGATTTAAATATATCTGAGAAAACAATTTAAAATTTTCAAAAAAAAAGTATACACGCTCGATAAGTCAGATAAGATAAAAATGATTATTTAATCATGAATCCCCTAAAAAATTTATTCGATTAATTTTTGCACGTCACTGTGTCTAGGATGACCTACTTTGCTATATACGGAATATTTTAAATACTTTTTCGGAGGAATTGGTTTTTCCAATTTTCCAATGTTTGTCCAATTTTGATCGCATGTGATACGTTTTTTTTTTTAATATGGTAATTATTCGCAAAGAGACATCTCACCGATTTCATTGATATTTTATATTACAAAAATCTTTTTCAAACGTTATATATATATATAATTTCATAATATTATATGTTTAAAATTTTATATATCTTTGTAAGTTTGGATTAATTTTAAAATGGTTTTAGTTTGATTTAAGTTTAAATTATATTTGAATAATAAACAATAAAGATAATTGAATTAAACGAAAACCAAACGAAACAACATTACAACGTAACTTAATCCAAATTCAATATTTTAACGTATGAAATAACGTATGAATAACGTACGAAAGTTGCACAATGAATAACAGTTGAAACTTTTGAAAATTATATTTTATTATATTTTAAAGGAATATTTTTATTGATATTTCCAAAATTAAAACCGAGCGTTAATATATAGAAAAGTTGTTCGAATATAGCGAAATATATTTAAAATCGTTGATCCGTTCTCGTTTGTAAATAATTACCATTAACCCTTAGTTAATTGATTTAAATTTATTTTCATTTCCATATCTAAATTTGACCCAAATCTTAAAGTATGTCATTCTATACAGAGTTTTAAAAAAAAAGAAAAAAAAAAAAAAACACCTTTAAAAATTAAGCAACTCTAACAATGCAAAATCCACGAATAACGAGTGAAATAAATTTGAAGAATCTTGGTCAAATAAATCGATGAACTTATGAAAAATGTAAACAAGAAAATCGAATCGTTAGATACGATTCTCTTCTATAATTGGACGGAATTGGAAAGATGGATAAGAATCGATATGCGCAACAGGCCTCCCAATACGGATGATTGTCAACTCTAATTAGAGACATCAGTCGGATCTGGGTAATGAGAATTGGTGCGAGCGAAATTCGATAAACCGGGAAAACTGAGAAAAGAAAAGCAAGTGCGCTTCGATTCTTCGCGGACCGATTCGATTGTATGAAATGAGAGATATAAGCATCGAAACTCGCTATATCCATTTATTTTCCAACAACTGTAAATTAATTTTTCCTTTTCCTAACAATATCTAAATTTTTATTTTTAATATTCAGAAACTAAAATTAAATAAAACACTATAAATATGGATCCAATATATGGTTTAGAACGAGCATAGAATAGTTTTGATATTATATCTCTGCAATAATATTTCGATAGATTAAATCGAGGGAGACACGGATTAATTTCGCTATACACGTCGAATTTGGGTCTTCTATTTCCGATTTCTCTGATACAACAAGTTTCCAACGTAGGAGTCGCGAATCCTCAAAAAGGCGGAATATTTTGAAAGCTTGAACGATTGTTAATTAAGATCGATTCTCGTCTTCGTGATTCTGTTAATTAAACGTAAGGCAAAATTTAAGTTTTCGAAGAGGAGAAGGTTAATCGAAAGTTATTCGAATATTTTAAAAGAGGATTCTAACTCGAGAAGAGGTCGGGAGATACTAGGATTGTAAATTCTGGTAGACGTATCAATGCAACAATATCGATGGAAATGTTGATCGAATCGTGATTGCGGTGGAAAGAAAGTAATTTGATAATTGGCTCATCTTTTAGGTATATCTTTTATTTCGTCTTTATCTTCTGTTTTGGACAGAAAGATAGTGGATTGTGAGACCGAACGAATGAGTTTTATAGAATTCTTGTACTTTTTCCAATTATCCGATTGTAACAAACAGAGAGATTGAAAATTATTTATCTTTATAAAACGGTATTTTTCATTATGTTAAATCAGAACGTCGTAATTTCGGCAAAGTTTAAAAATTACATTTGAGATTGTACGAGAGAGGAAAATTTATGTAAAATCTGTACCGCGGTATCAATTCTTTTGAACAAAAACCATACTTTATCTACATTTTGAACGAGAACAATGAGAATACGATGAATGGAAACAAATTTCATAAAGCCTTTCTATTTTTTCATTTCATGAGCAACGATATAACGCAAAGCATTTCGAATGATAATGAGAATTTTATTGATTTAAATTTACTTTGATAATAAAATCTATGAAACTGAAATAACCTAAATTTCAACATGAAAATGGCAAAGGTAGAATTAAACGTAAATGTATCCAATAATTAATAGAAATCTTGATTTCGTAATTTTTATTTTCTCTTTCCATCAATTTTCATCATCACGATTAAAATGAAAATCAAACAAATTACCAATTTCCATCGCAATCTCGTCGATTTAGCAAACTTTCTCTCGTTCACGCTGAGTCTCTGTGATTCAAAACGATGAGTAAGCAATAATAAGCGATAATTGTGTGTGATAAATTAAATAAATTGTCTCGAATCGCGAGGTAATCGTTCATAATCGTTTCTATAATGTTAAGAGCGCGAAACATCGTAAATAATAAATAAATAAATAAATAAATAAAATTAGTGCGTTTCGTGACAGACTTTTCACGAATACACGAGGCAAATGTGATATATCGCGAGAAGAAGGAAGCAGACTGTCGTTCTTTTTCTTTTCTTTACTTTACTTTTTTCCTCCCACATCTTTCTCTCCAATTCAATTTACGACAGATCTGGAAAACTAAAACGTACTTCCTAGTTTAGGTATCTTAAATGTGTCGCAATAAATACATCGTACGAGAGGGAAAAAATTAATGAAATGACGTTTAAAAGTTTGCGATAATGGATTATAGTCACTCTCGTCGAGAAGAATAAAATTTTATCATGGTTAAATTTGTATGGAATCAAAGTTCAATGAAAAGAAAAACACCACTTCAATTGTGCTTTTTAATGAATTTAATTAAAGGGTTAAAGCGATTAAATAATAATTTTTATTATTACGTGGCGATAGTATTCTTCGAATAAAAGATCCTTTGTATTACGAACTTTTTTGTTTTAAAACGCGATGGAAAGATATTTTTTCTTAACGATTCCTTCCTTCTATTTCCTTTCGTAATTACGTAAATTTTCCACCTAAATCAGCAATAAATCATCGAAAATTATTCTTCTCGATGCGTTTTACCAAATATGAGCGCGTTTCGGTTTATAGAAACTGCAAACTTCGAAATCGGTGTCAAATTTGAAATTTAATATAAATTACATCGATGCAACATTTAATAAACTTTGTCAATTCGAACTGCATACATTGGTTTTACGAATAATATCATTTCCGTTTATTAAATCAAATTTCGATTATTTATTATACGAACGTTGCAGTTTCCGTTTCAAATATCGCGTGCAAAATATAAATAATGAGAGAAACGATTAAAATGAAAATAGAAGGTAAAGAATTTTTAGATGTAATCGTACTTAAAATATATACTATAGACAATCAAAAGCGCGTCACAAAAAACAAAGAAAAAGTGTAACCGTGTGACGCGTTGTTTCGTGGAATTTTGCCTGGATTCGATTTTACGATACGTTTACGATAATAATGATAACCGTAATGATAACGATGATTGATAATAATAACCGTAACGATCGATGCATACTATCGCAATAAAACGAGGATTAAATGATGATGTAAAAGAGGATAAAGAATAATTAATAATAAAAAAAAAAAAAAAAAAAAGAAGAAAAAATGAAATGAATGTCTTGTAAATAATAAGTGTATAAATTGTCATTGTATAGCGATCACGATATTGTAGCAGGATATTGTATTTTAAATGTCCACTATTTCTTTTTGTCATAACTTATTCAAATGAGGATCAGTCGAAATAAAGATTGTTTTTTGAAATTTGACCACTTATCCCACAGATGAGAAACGAATAATTGATCGTGTGAATTTCCTATATTCCGATATACAGGTACGTACAATATGAAATTGTATAGTATATTAATGTTAAGTTTATATGTTTGATGTAAGTTTAGATGTAAGTTGTTAAATTATTTGAATATTTATGATCAGATGGTATTAAAATTCGGTTTAAATATTAAAAAATTTTGTAAAATTTGTATCATTAAATCTACCTATGACTTATTTCTAAATAACACGAGATATTTCCTTTTTTTTTTTTTATTAAATATAATTATTTCAAATTTATTAAAGCAGAATAATACTTTTTCACCATTCGTTATTTAATATCAAATTGGTGTCATCCGACGATGGTTTGAAAATTATTAAAATATTATATTACCTTATATTCAGACGTAGAAAATAATCTTCTTACGATTATTTGTAGAATATTATCTTCAACGTCTCTTCACGGATAATTTCATAACAATCTTTCGTAAGTAATGCAAGTTAAAAATGTACCACGGAAATGGTCGATTATCTTCGTCGCTATTATACGTTTCAATTCATTCGTCGCTGAAACCGTTGTACGAAATTATAAAATTAAACGTCGAAATTTTATTTAATATTTTTATTTATATCAAACCAATGTTCTTCCATTCGAATCAAAATTTTTAGGTTAAGCTTCATTTTTTCTGTAAAATAGTATTCAAATACCTTCACGGATTAGTATTAAATATCTTAATACATTATAATATCATTTGACGAAAATTCTCAAATAGAATCTCAAATTACATTCAAAATATCATTCTTCGATCAACTTAATATTCGTCCAACTTGTTAATAACAATTAAATTTCGTATTCTCTATGAAACGTCAGTCTAATGATACATTTATTGAGTACAACAAGTAACGAATACCCATAAAAATACTTTTACCACACTCTCGTCTCAAATCGTAAACCATTTTTAACTCGAATATTTATTTGATTCGCAGTAATAAAGAATCTCTCAGAATTTTCGACTCTCCGCTTCGAAACTACTACTACTACTACTACTACCTCCTCGAGATCGTCACGTTTATCATATCGTTTCGTACATGCTGCCTATCTTAATTACCATCCTTCCCTCGTTTATCCAACCGTACTTTACTCTCGAGAGATTAATTCCTCGTACAAAACGTTTAATGAAATTCCTAAACACAGGGGTGAAACGGCATGATCCTGGCGTAACCGTTGCGCATTGCAGCAACCCCACTACGAAGCCACTCCAAGCTGCATGTAGCTAATGCAGCAGCTGGCATGCAGTGCAGTTACAATTCCGCGAAGCAAGCTTCTTTGATTGCAGCCCGCACCGAGGACACTTAATTGCGAGCTGCGTTCTTTTTTTTTATCTTTTGCCTCAATTTTCTTCTTTCCGCTTTTCTTCTTTTTTTCTCTTCTCTTTTCGGGACCGAAAGTACTTTTTACGTTACTATAAACGAGGGGATGAAAACGTGTTTCTTCTCGTGTTGGTCGTTTTGTCGTGGAACTTGTGATGGCAAAGAGTGAATCTCTGGTTGATAAAAAGACGCACTTTTTTTTTTGGAATACGAGTTGTTTGACAAATTAACGAATAAAGGATCCGTGATTTTTGGAAAATTTCTCGATGAATTCTTCGAGATGAAAAAAATTAATAAGGAATCCACTTAATATAATTATCGAAATTGAACGTTGTAAATAATAAAAAAGAAAGAAAGAGAGAGAAAAAGAAGAAGAAATCGTAAGTTTTGAAAACTTTTTTTTCTTTACAGAATAAAATAAATCCGATACATGCGAGAACGTATTCTATGAAATTTCATACGTTTAATTACGTAAGTCTCAAACTGTATTACTGCGAAATTAATATCGCCGAGATATTACATTAAGACGCTTAACGGAAAATAAGCATGCCATTTATATCACGGTTGATATGTAATTATGGAATACAGTTAAGGCAGAATAATTGTTAACAAGCCAGATGAAAGATAATGTACGAGAATTTTAATGGATTATAATTAAATGCATTTTTTCCTTTAACTCGAACACTTTGTACAACGTGATTTTCAAATTTAATCATCGAAAGAAATTATTAAATTTGCTGGCCACTGTAAAATCAAATATTGCTACTTTCATTAATTAAGAATATTATTAATTATTAATAATTTTTATAAATATATATTATAATATATTAATATTATTATTTTATAATTAAATACTTTAAGAATTTATCCCTTTTCGAATTTATCTATCCCTGAGTGGAGGATCTCGAAAAAGATTTACCTTATTAAAAATTAAAACGAGTACGAAACGAATAAAAAGAAAAATGAAGTATATCTTTTAAAATGCTTTAATATATCCGCATAATATCAGAGTTGTAGATTAAAAACCTGAAATATCCTATGCGAAAAATTCTAAATAGAAATTTCAATTTGCGTTAAATTAAATATTTTTATATATCAACTATTGGATTCTAGAGTAGACTTTTCACGAATAATAATATTTTAATCGCGTGATTAAAATTTTTAAATCTAATATACCGTGATATATCTATGCAAAGCAAATTCAGACGGAGGCAAAGAAATTTGAATACGATTAACGAAGCCCGAAGACAGCCCTTGAGCACGAATTCTGCAAGACTTGTCTTATCTCAAACTGTTTGAAGTTAACCGGTGGATGCTCGGAATAAAGTTCATTGACGTTCAAAGGAAGCAATAGCTGGTATTAAAAGATTAATTTTCGAGTTGAAATTTATCAACATAGACCCGATTCTAATAAAAGAAGAAAATAATTTGATTAGATCAAATCGTAATAAAAAGCTTTTAAAAGGTAGAACCTCTTTTTTATCAAACGAATTAATCTATATCTATCCAATCGTATCTATTTTATTATTCAGAAAATTTTTACGATAAATAATACTCTAAATAATACGTAGAATTGAACGTCTTTTGCATAAATTACTCGTGTTTATTTATGATATAATTGATTTCATCGTTCTGAAACACCGATTTATATAATATATCCTATATAATATTTTATATAATATTCCTCGAATAATTATCAAAAAATCAAAGATATTTTTAACGAAGATAAAATTTAAAAACGAAGAAACCAAATATAAAAGATACAAATGTTATTAATCACAGTTTTATCGCGTGATCCAAGCGTGAAATAAATTAGATGATAATGACGAGGAAAAGAGAATAAATGAGAAAATATCGTCAAACTATAAGAGCATAGACAAAGCGGGTCTAAAAACAACGAGAGAGACGATCTTCGCTGTCTCTCATAACTATTTGTTAACAATATAGTTATATATATATAGAGTCACGTGTCTTCGATACGTGAAATTTTCGTGAAGGTATATCCTATTACGTGATAAATATGATTATGTTCTAAATAGTATGATGAGAAACCATCATGCTGGGTCGTTCGTTAGCGAAGGATGGATATAATTCTCTTTGTTCTCCGACAACAACTCTTTTTTTAAGATTAATTTTTATTTCAGAGAAAAATGCTTGGAATCTCTCCTAAATAATAGGGTTGCTCAAAATTTATAATGGCGAAACTGTGAAAGAGATAATTTCACTATTAAAGGTATGTCGAAATTAAATTTTTTTTTAGACGAAATTCTTTTTTATGACTATCCCCCTTGATTTTGCACAGAATTTTATCTACTGTAATTATTTAAATTTTATTTCATCGAATAATTTTTTTGAGAAAATTGAATAATTTCGTTTGATGAAAATTTGTAACGAAACACTATGTATAGAATCATGAAACATTAATATATGAGAAATAAAAAGATATATTTTTTGGGGGTGAAATCTCTTATACGTTTAACATAATTATCAAATTAAGAACAAAGAACTACGAAGGAAATAAATTGATTTTTTTTTAAATTTAAAAAATTTAAAAATTTTGATAATTAAAATGTCTCATAAATAAAATTTTAATTAAATTTGAAAATTAACGTAGCGAACTTTCCACGTGCGTTAAAAATCATTTTCGTTCAACATCCTTTTCCTACATCCTACATCCTACAATTCTATTCGTGAAAATGAAGGATGAACGCCATTTTAACGCAATTTTCTCCACATTGAAAGTCAAGATCCGATTAAACGACGCGAGGGATATCGAAGCTCGAAGAGGCGGGCTGGTGAGATCGATATCAGGCATCGAAAACTCGGAATGCTTAAGTAAGGAGCTCATTTACGTCAGTGGAGAGCCGATGGGGCTGAAATATGCGACCTTGGCGAAGGGGAGGATGGCTGATTCCTCGCACTGATTAAGCGCATGCAAAACCACCCCTTCTGCGGAACGCCGTATATATCGCGTTTGATGTTGTGGAAAAATAGTTAGTTGATAGTTATTTTTAGCAACCGATAATACAATCCTAGCAATCTTACTATATTTGGAGAATTTTCTTTTAAAGATATTTCTTTAAATGGGGAAAAGTATCGAAGGAAATAAAAGAACAAAGTAGAGGGATATTAAGATTCATTTCCTTTTTAAAATAACTTTGCTAATTATAACATTTATTTATATAAGTATCTATAAGTATATATTGATATTATATAGGATGTTGCATTATTCGTGGACAAGGAATAATGTGATCAAGGAATTTCTCGTGAAAGAGCGAATCGAAAAATTTTCAAGTAAAAATGAAATTGACTAATCTAATATCTCCATCTCGTTCTATCTCCTTAAATAAATCTCAATAAATAAATCTCGACATTTTTATATTTGTATTGGTTTCTAAAATCGAAATCCTCCACCAAATGTTCCACGAATATCAATACTTTATCACATCATCAAGACCCTATCGATATGACTGTCACTAATAAATAATCCTTCGAATTAATGCTGGTATAAAAAGAAAAAAGAAAGAACGAAGAGAAAAAATTCATCCAAAAAATATTTTATCGTGACAAAAGTTTTCCCAAAAGCGCACGAGGTTCGTCCCAGTTTTCCATTTATTTCCCGTTTAGGGGCGGTTGACAACTGCGGAATGGAGTGCGGTTCATTAAGATTCTCGTGACGCGTTTAATTATTTTTCACACGGTAAAAAAATTACAAATCCAACAGAGACGATATTCTCCCCTTCGTTCCCTTATCGCCTTTCGTTTATTTATTCGTTACGTTCGAATACGGCTCGACAAGATGCATGAACAATAAAATCGAATTTGTTTTTATGCGATTGAAATGTCTCGCATTACGATAGAATTTTCACTGATTGTCTCTTATTTACAGATTGGCCGATGTAGCAACACTACGTGAATAAAACTATATATAATCGCGGAAAGAACACGATTTTCCACGCGATGATCACGAGAACGATAAGGAAGAAAGAAGAAGGATGAATATGTAATCAACAATGAATCGAGTGGCATGATTGTGAGCTAACAGAATGGAGGGAAAATGATGATGCAATTGAGGAGAAAGGCTAAGGATTGATTGGCGATTGTTGCCAGTTTAAAATTCAAATTTATGTATTTATTTTTCAAGTAGATTATAAGTGTATTAAAGTGAATAATAAAACGATACTTATAAATAATTATTGTTTAAATACGTCGAATATAATTAAAGAATGAATAAAATAGCTGAACGAAGGACTGGAGAATTATTGAATTATTATTATTGAATATTGAAATACATCTCGCGAAGGAATAAACTAATTTTTTTAAATTATTAACTAGCATTCATTTGTTATAATTTTTATAAGAAAAATTTCCCTCGTTCTTCTTCCTTTCCTTTTTTTCACCCTCATTAATTTTTCAAAGTCATTAGCTTTTGGAAAAATTTTTAATTTATATTTGCATCAATTTTGTAACTATATATCTTCTATCTAGAGTATTAATATGTTCTATCCCTCCTATATACAAAAATACCTATGCAATTGAATAATGTAATTGTCTCCTTCGAATTTCTACATATTTATCGTTTTTTATACTTTTAAAATCCATCAAACATTGATCTCAACAACAGAGAAATTCCGATTGCATTTCTCTTTATTTGCAAATATATACGTAATACGTATGTATGTAAATTTCAACGAAACGAACATTTATTACAGATTATGATAACGAATCAAAACTTTAGAAAATTTTATCACTCTGCATCATTCTATTTTCTCTTACTTTCTTCCTAAACAATTTTCTGAATTCTAAAATGAAAAAATTAAACACCAAACATTCGAATAATTGCTATTTCGAATTTCTCCAAGAAATTTGTAAACTTCTCTTATGACCATTAAATCGTTTTTCTCTTACATTTCAAAAGTATTTCGAGATCTTTGTATATTTTATTCGTCGAAATGTATGAAATTTTCAGAAATTCGTGTCAGAAAGACAGAATGCAGAATCTCGATGGAAATTTATTATAGAATTATATTAAAAATATATGTCTTAACAACGAAAATTTTGAATAAAAATTTAAAAATAATTATTTAAATTATATAATATTAATTCATTTCAATTGATTTTATTTTTTTTATTTGCCCGAATAAAGGATTGAAAGAAACGAATTTGAGAAAAAATATTTGAAAGAGTAATAAACAAAAAAATTTTTATTCGAGGAGGTAATGTTTAGTTTTTAATTGGAAATTTGATCCTAAAATAATATTCGGAATAATTGTACAATAACTTCAGTAATAAATTTTTGTAACAAAAATATAATAATGTTAATTAGAAAAAAAAATAAAAAGTAATTTATTTGCATTCAATTCATCGCGTCTCTTTCTTTCTTGTTAGAGATTTTTATTTGAATTTTATATTCTAATCTTTATATATTTCCTATACGATAATTACACTTCAACATATATGCGATGAATACAATATTATAAAAATATTATGAAACCATTTGAAATCATTAAAAATTCAAAAAAAAAAAATTCCAAAATGCAAATTAAAGAGACTTTAACATGAATCATATTTTTTTTATTCAAACTCGAATGGTATTTAAATTGTTAATGATCAACAAAAGACTGCTTGTTTTATACATTTATTTTTTTAACGCGAAAAATTTCAATATATGGAAATATTCGTTGTACAATCAAATTTTTAAATTCAAACACACATTTGCATTTTATCCGTAAATCTAACAGATTGTTTATTTTATGATACCATTTTTAGATGAAAAAAATTTTAACAAGTTCAAAAATGATGGAAAAATTCGTTACAGACATTCGAAACTTTTCTAAAAAGTAATTATACCTATTCTGAAAGCAAATAAATAAAAAAAACTCTGATATTCACTTGAAGTAAGTTTCACAATTCACTTCAATGTTTCGTTTTTATCTATTTTTTCTAGATCGTGATATGGTGACAAAATGCAAAAAAAAAAAAAAAAAAAAAAAAAAAAATCGCAATGAATTTCACTTTTTATTAGCAAAACTAAGTTCTGATCGCGAATCATATTTTTTCTCATAAAAACGACACATTTTTCCTCCTCGAATCCTTTTTTACGCCGCAGGACGAATATAAATTTTGTTCGATACAGCGAAAAAATGCGATGATCTTTAATAAACTGAATTTAACCCTGCAAAAATTAAAAGGTATGATAGCGAAAAAAATTTTCAAAAACAATTAAATGCAATTAAAAGAAAACATTAAAAACTTCAAGGATCAATATACATACCGTAAAAAAAAATGAGTATACAAATTATTTTTAAAAGTACCAAAAAATCAAGAAAAAAAGCAAGATAAAAATTATTTCGAAGAAACTTTACATGACGTAAAATTTTTTAGTATAATATAGCAAATTAATCGCGACAAACATTATTCATTCGCGATATAAAAAATTATTATATTTGCTTATTTGCAAAAATCGTATATATTTAGAAAAGATATAGAAAAATCGCATTCAATTAATATCTAAGATACTTATAACAGACAAAAGATATAATACATTTAATTTGAACTCTTGAATGTATAAATCTTGCAACCTAAGAATAAGTGAAAAAAAACAAAGAATGGGAGAAAAAATCGTTTAAAATTAAGAAACTAACGTCGTTTGTTGAGGAAGAAAAATAGAAGTAGAGTAAAAATTTAAGAACTGAAAATTGAGGAACTGAAAATTGAGGAGCGCCATCTTCGCGTTACGCGATGAAACACATATAGACAAGAAGAGCAACTATTACGACAAAGTAGAGAAGAGCTAAAACCGATCACTGTCGCCATCTCTCGAGCATAAAATACATCTCTCCAAAAACGATAAACTAGCAAAAGAATTGAATGTGAGCGCCAATATTTCTAAGAAAAATCAATTCTTCGTTCAAAAGATAAAGCAGATTTTCAATTCTCAATCTACTTCATTATCAAATCTTCGAAAACTTCATTGACACAAAGATGACAAATAATAATTAATTCCTAACAGATAAAATACGGAATAGACACGAGATGCATTTATTGAGATCACAAATACTAATCCAGAAACAAGGGGTAAAGTGGGATAAAAATTAGCCATTATTTTGGAAGCGATAAAAAATATTTGTCTAAAAATGCCAAGAGAGGGCACTAATGATCGATTCTTTTATCTACTTTATCCTCCATTCC
>NW_025223583.1:0-652 GCF_014066325.1 Apis laboriosa
ATTTATCCGTGAATTTCGTGACAAGTTCGATAATTTGGATGATTAAATTAGATGTAGTTACGATTTCGCTTTGAGAAAATAAGTTGGAAGGGAAAATTATCCACGCGAATTTTTATCGCGATTCAAGGATTCTGTATCTTAATTTGCAATTTCCTTTAATTTTAATTTACAGAATTGGAAAAAAAGATTACATCTTTTAACTGTCGATCGAATTCAATTTTATATGGAGGAAAAACAAGGATTCTATTTATCCGTGAATTTTATGACTAGTTCGATTTTGGATGATTTAAAGTGGTTACGGTTTCGTTTTGAGAAAATAGGTTGGAAGGGAAAATTATCCAAGCGAATTTTTATCGCGATTCAAGGACTCTGTGTCTCAATTCGCAATTTCCTTTATAATTTACAGAATTAAGGAAAAAGAATATCCTTTCTTCAATTGTCGGTCGAATTCAATTTTATTACGAGGATTGTAATTAGGTGTTTAAATTTGGAGGGAAAAAAGAATTTTATTTATCCATAAATTTCGTGGCAAGTTCGATTTTGGATTATTTAAGTAAAAATGATTTCGTTTTGAGAAAATAGGATATATTTATACCTACTAGATACCAGATATCAGATAGATTGGAAGGGAAAATTATCCAAGCGAATTTTT
>NW_025223584.1:0-344 GCF_014066325.1 Apis laboriosa
TTTTCTTTTATACAAACACACGAGAAATTTTCATATTGTTTTCGATTATTTGAATACACCGGCTTTTCGGTCGAAGAGATCGAATTTGGAGAGGAAAAACGGGAAATAAAGAAAGAAGAATAACTTCGATTGTCGTACGAAAGAAAAGGAACAGATGAAATGATAAATAATGGTTTCTTAGGAAGAATAATAATATTCCGCAATTTTCTTTTATACAAACACACGAGAAATTTTTATATTGTTCTCGATTATTTGGATACACCGGATTTTCGGTCGAAGAGATCGAATTTGGGGAGGAAAGGCGGAAAATAGGAAAGGGAGAAGAATAATTTCGGTTGTACGAA
>NW_025223585.1:0-1080 GCF_014066325.1 Apis laboriosa
CCATTATTCGAACCACTGCTCGTTTCAACATACAATAATAATAAATGAAATAAAAAAAGAAAAACTACTATAATAAAACTACTATAAAAATACTTTGAATAATTCGAAGAATTAATTCGTCGATGACTTTTTATACATATTTCTCACATATCGATCATATATCATATATCGTATATCTTTTTTTTTTATTTCAAATACAAGCTCGAAACTTAGAAGGAAAAAAAAAGAAAAAACAATTTTCACCATTATCATTATATTCGTTTCAACATGAAATAATAAACGAAATAAAAGAGAAAGAAGAAAAACTACTATAATTCCAACTACTATATTTCTCACATATCAATCATATATCATATATCATATATTTTCTTTTTTTATTCCAAATACAAGCTCGAAACTCAGAAGAAAAAAGAAAAAACAATTTTCGCCATTATTCGAACCACTGTTCGTTTCAACAATAATAAACGAAATAAAAGAGAAAGAAGAAAAACTACTATAATTCGAATTATTATATTTCTCACATATCGATCATATATCATATATCATATATCTTCTTTTTTTATTCCAATTACAATCTCCATACAAACTCAAAAAGCTTAAAAACTCAGAAAAAAAAAAAGAAAAAACAACTTTCACCATTATCACCTCCCATTATTCGAACCACTGCTCGTTTCAACATGCAACAATAATAAACGAAATAAAAGAAGAAAAACTACTATAATTCGAATAATTCGAACAACTAATTCGTCGATGACTTTTTATACATATTTCTCACATATCGATCATATATCATATATCATATATCTTCTTTTTTTATTCCAAATACAAGCTCGAAACTCAGAAGAAAAAAAAGAAAAAACAACTTTCATCATTATCACCTCCCATTATTCGAACCACTGTTCGTTTCAACAATGATAAACGAAATAAAAGAGAAAGAAGAAAAACTATAATTCCAACTACTATATTTCTTACATATCGATCATATATCATATATCATATATCTTCTTTTTTTATTCCAATTACAATCTCCATACAAGCTCGAAACTCAGAAAAAAAAAAAAACAATTTTCACCATTATCA
>NW_025223586.1:0-563 GCF_014066325.1 Apis laboriosa
TATATATCTTGGCAATATTTTCTGCAACAAATGCAGAAAGTGATAAGGAGTGCTGAAAAAGAAAAGAATCTAGTAGCCAGAAGGGCTACTACAAAAATAAAAATATCTTCTATTCGATATGAAAAACCGAAAAAAAACCAAGAGTGGAATGTTCATTTTGTATCGCAATACTAATAAACTAATATTTTTTTAAAAAATCAAACACGATGAGTGCTTTAATATAATTGCAATATTATTTAATTTACAAGACAAAATTATTTATGCAACACTATTCCATGCACTCCAATTTAAATAACGCAACACTAATGGCGAAAAATCCAGTGCAGTCTTCTTAATGACTGCTGTCGTACAACCATGTAGCTGTCGTACATCCTTGTAGCTTTTTTAGCCACTTAAGGTGATTCAGGAACAGAAACATTTCCACGAACATAGTGGAAGAACTTTGGGCATTCAATATTCGCAACACTACTTGAAAAAACGCGATTATTTATCAACGCAATGCTACTTTTTAAAACAAATTTAATCCTTTTACAATAATATTTAATTTGATTCAATTAAATCGT
>NW_025223587.1:0-1158 GCF_014066325.1 Apis laboriosa
TCCTCTTATTAATCACGCGTACCGTTCGAAGATGGCCAGATTCTCGGTAAACTCGTTAATTCGATCAACGAGCTTATAGAGAAGTTAGTGGTAGAGGGACGAATGGGAATAAACGATATTTCGAACCGTTCTATCGTTTGATCAGAGATCGAACGAAGGGTGGAATCGCGATTAATTACTTGGATTGTTAAACTCGTGCCGTTCGAAAATTTAAAAAAAAAAAAAGAAAAGAAGTATATATACATATTTAATCGCAGTTTAAAACATACCTTAATTAACTCGTGAAACTCGTTAATTACAAAATCGATGTCTCTCGATATATTCTCGATCGATTCTCGTAAGCCCGGTAAATAATCCGGTCGCGAAGATAAAAATTTCCTACTACCACTAGCCACCGAGAGTGATGGACATTCTTTAGGAAGCAACGGAGCAAATACCTTAACCGAAATCCCACGAAAGTCGTGTCGCGATATCGAGAGCATTGTCGTAGCTCGAAGAGGGGGATGGTTGCGTCTTAGCGTCGTCGTAGTGTATCAAAGCGGCGCTATAGAAGGCCGGCACCGGAAAGAGTGGAAGCGTCTGAAGCCATTTGCAGAGTTGGCGATCTTGATTGATGCGTCTCCGGCCGACCCCACCGGGAGAGCAAAGTGTTTTCGAGCGGCGAGACGCCAACGGCGCCCGAACCCACCCTTTGCTCGTCCAAGCAACGGTCCAACCGTGTTCCAAAGCGTTTACCGCACCACGTCGAATATCGCCGATAAAACCGGGCGGCGGGAAGAGGGAAGAGGGATGGTGGGGCGGGCGACGAGTCGAGCGATTCGATAAATATCGAACGTCTTCGGGGGTGACGGCGATCTCGCGGCTGTTCCCGTTTCACGATGGCCCGTGAAGTTGATCGGCCGTTCAACAACGCCACTCGGTTATCGGTTTACGTCGATTAATTACCCCGCGATGGGATGACGGATAATCCCCCAAATGGATATGGAAACGAAAACGAAAGGGAGGGAGAATCGGCGCGAACCGAGGAAGATTCGAAGGCGACACAAATTACTCTCTCTGCTTTCCGTTTCGAGCGGGAACAATCGAATTTTACGCGCGTGAGCGAAACCGCGCAACTGTTTCGCATTCTCGTGGGGATTTCTCCCCTTTTTTCTCTCT
>NW_025223588.1:0-1159 GCF_014066325.1 Apis laboriosa
TTATATATATATTATATATATATATTATATATACATATAATGTATATATATCTCGATATCGAACTTATGATAAATCCTTGTATATGTGTATGTGTATAAAAAGTATCCCAAAATTCATGCAAAAAATAATTTTAATAGAAAACATAGGTTTATAATTAAAAAAAATTGTAAATTTTTTTATTGATTTATAAAATATAATATAAGGTTATGTATGGAATAACATATCGAGTAAATGGCCTCCATGGCTTTGCTGGTACATACGCACTCTTTTGTTGAAATTTTCCATGACCATTTTATATGTATAAATGTGGCTAAATTTCGTTGATAGCTCAATTTCTTTCTTCAAGATGTGTGTGATCATGAATTTGTCGACATAGACCTTAGACTTCAAAAAACTCCAAAGAAAAAAGTCCATCGATATTAAATCATACAATCTAGGCGGCCAATTCTGATCATCAAAAAAATTATACGATCACGAAATGACTCGTGTAGTAATTGAATTGTTTCTGTATAGAATAGGGCTGTATAGAATGTATCTTATTAAAACCACATGTCGTCTACATTCATATCTTGCAATTTAGACTCAAAAAAACTGGATTATTATGTCGGGCAATAGCGGGTATCATTAACTGTTATTACTTGATTAACTGCATTTTCGAAAAGGAATAGTCCGATGATGCTTTCGATCCAAAATCCGCATCAAACAGTGACACGTTATGAATGTATTTGTTTTTCAACAATCATTCATGGATTTTTTGAACTCCAAATGCGACTCCAATTTTGTGGATTAATCAATTCATCAAAATGAAAATAAGCCTCATCGCTGAATGAATGATGATTTTGTTCGATAAATGCGAACTGTAACTGCCAAATCTTTATTATTTTTAAAATATTGCTCAACAATGAAAACGCGTTGTTCTTTCGTGTAGTAATCCATTTTTAATAATGCTGAACTCTCAGCTCTCAACTGTTTTTTTTTTTTTTCGTTCACAAATGGCGCAAAATTCAAATTTTAATTTTGGGATATCCTTTATATATTATTGAAAAAATTTTTTTTATATAAATATAAATATAAATTTCAGAAAAGAATACGCTATTAAAACATTGAAAAAACGATGCAATGCAAAAATATATATATATATATGTTCCATAGTATATA
>NW_025223589.1:0-1027 GCF_014066325.1 Apis laboriosa
TATTCTTGAATTTATACAATATTATTTATATGAATTGATTTATATACTTTAATTATATATTATTTAATCTATAAATTCTTTATTGTCGCTAATTGTCTAACGTAGTCTAACGTTGTTTCGGTTTTCAAAACCGAAGCACGTTCCCACCAATGAAATTGTACTATGATTCTGATTGGTGGAAAGAAGCTACCGAAAAGTTTATAAAAGGACGTACGTGTTATTTGCAGTCATTCTACATTAGAACAAAGAAGAGCTAACATTTAAGAGTCGTTACCTTCGATTAAATAAAAAAGCTGCTCTATTTCCTATTCCCTATTCCTTATTCCGTGTGAATTTCATAAATAAAATTACACATGAATTTATCGTTCTGTATTGTTGATTTGTTCATTACTTTACAAATACATATGATCGTATTAATTCGATGGTGCTCCGTTCTCGGAATCAACGTTATACTACGTTGGATAATTTGCGAAATTAAATAATTTAGATGAAGTAATATATAATAAAAATAATTCAATAGATACATAATATATAATGAAAAAAATCAATATATACATAAATAATATTACATACATAAGTGAATAAAGTTATAAATACTAATTAATAACTGCATACTTCTTGAAAAAGTAGTGTACCTATAAATATATACATGTTCAATTCTATTAATAACTCATCTAAGAAATTAAAAATAATTCCTATTGTATCGAGAAAAATGTATCTGAATTTATCCTTCCAATTTTCTAATTTATTATGATACGAAAGAATAATAAATACGTCATTGTTCCTAAATATTTAGATATCAGCACTGTATCAATCATTGTGAAATAATCTTTTTAAGAAGGAAACGTTTCTTCTCGATGTGCATAAATATTGGATATAAATAATTAAAAAAAGAGAATAAGGAGAATTGAAAGGAAATAAATAAGTATTTGGGAATAACGTCATACGTATTTGTAAATGGATGAACAAATTAACAAAAAGCATATATAAATTCACATGTAATTTTATTTATGAAACTCACACGGAA
>NW_025223590.1:0-237 GCF_014066325.1 Apis laboriosa
TGACGGAATAGATTTCGTTTTCTCTTTTTTATATTTTTTTGAAAGGATCGCACGATTATACGCTCGATAGCAATGATCGCGTATTTCGCGGCATCGAAATCGAACGAATCGAATCCAAACTTTGACAAAATAGATTTCGTTTCGTTTTTCTATATTTTATATTTTATATATATATATATATTTTTTTTTCTATATTCTATATTTTTTTGAATTTAGAAATGATCGCACGATTATAAC
>NW_025223591.1:0-715 GCF_014066325.1 Apis laboriosa
AATTTTTTATTAATGATTAATTAAGTGAAACATTGTGTTCTAATACATTGAAAACGCCATATTGATAATTCATTAATTACTCATTTTTTACACAAAATTTCCACACTTTTAAGGTCGTATCTTGAAGCTAAAAGCACACAAAAGTTTCTCGTATCAGTTTTAATTCAAAATTCTTCTTGGTTAATTTGTTTATTAACGATTAATTAAATGAAATGTTACGCGTTCTAATGCATTCGAAGACAATACATCGAAAATTTATTAATTATTCGTTTTCTATTCAAATTTTTTGCACTTTTAAAATTTTATCTTAAAACTAGAATCCCAGAGAAGTTTCTCATATCAATTTTAATTTAAAATTCATTTCCATTAATTATTTATTAATGATTAACATGTTATATAACAGTGACGTAACTGTTACGCAATAAAATTTTCATTAATTTCTCATTAATATTGGACCTATTTTTAAATATAATTATATGCATTTGAAACCTTGTTCCTCTCCCTACATTCATGTATAACATTTATTTTAAATATTATTATTATTTAAATAATAAAATTAATTATTTACTACTCAGTTACGAAGTGACACGTTGCAACCGAAACATTCTGCATAATAATTGTTAATAAATAATAAATAGAAACGAATTTCGCATTGATATTGATATGAGAAACTTGTTTGAGGTTTTAGCTTTAAGATGCGATCTTAAAAGTGTGG
>NW_025223592.1:0-1701 GCF_014066325.1 Apis laboriosa
TTTCCGAACAGCACAGTTTAGAACGAAGTTGACTGCATAAACGTTCAACTAGCGACATTCGTGTGAAGAAATGAAATTATTTTCCGAACAACCGAATATATATAGATATACATGTATAATTTTCGTGCATAAAATCGTGTCCTACGAATAAAATTTTCATTCCCTCGATTACTACCGTGTAATTTCACCTACTTGACACGTGGATACGTATTTTATAAATATCGCCACTTCTAGAACCAGGGAAGGAAAGGCAATTGGAGAACTGGAATGTTTAGAAATATTATATCCATATATATATAACGTTGATAACATCTGGCCTCGAATATGACGCACGAAATTTGAACCTTCTGCTAGAAGCTATAAGCTGCCAAGCATTGGACATTGAATCGGCAACATCTGTAGCCGAATTCCGAAACATTACCGCGCATATGAGAAATTTACAACCTTCAATGCCCTTAAAATGAAATCGTTCGTGAAATCAGCTCAGGCGATCAAACGTACAAAGAATTTCTAACGAATACGTGTATTCACATTTTTACCCGATTTCGTTACAATTTAGATGGCGAGGAAAAATTTTACTTTTGAAGAGAATAATCTTTGTCGAAACTTTGAACATTGGATAAATGTGTGTATTTGAACTACGAGGACCATCTACTTTACTTTATATTACGAGCTTGGAATGAATGGTTTACTTTAACCAATTTATGACACTAAGGATTCTAACTAAACCGTGTTCGTTGTTGAATTTTATTTCTATTTTATTTCTACTATCGCGGACTTTGATTTTTTCTCCAATCGTGAAAATGCAAACTAAGAGGAAGGAATAGTCGCGTTGGAGAGCGATTTCGAATTACTTGGAGTTATAATTTTTCTATTAAATATCAAGAGTGAAAGGCATAACATCTTTCTTAATCTCTTATTTGAGAACAGTTTCTCTCAACGATGGGGAAAATTTAATATTGAAGTTAGTTCGATAATTTATCGTTCAAAACGTAATAATAATCGGCCGAGATTATATGAATATTGAATCGATTATAACATTATTCGAGCATTTTAATAAGTAATTACTTAAAGTTTATTCGAGATTTTTAACTGGTTACTTTTTCAACGGGTTAATAACTCTGAATAATTATCTTCGTCGAGTGAGAAAAAATTTCACGAAAATTAATAAGCGATCTTCGTCATATGACACACCTTATTAAAAAGTGATTCGCTTCGAATGATCATCAAATAATAATTCATTGTATTAAATCCAATAGCGAAATTTAATAGTTGCAGTTACTTCGATGATTTAATAAATATTATTCTGACATTTTAACAAACGATTACTTAAAGTAACTTTATTTGAAATTTTTAACTTTTTCAACCCAGAGTTGATATCGTGAAATGGCCATTGCTGCTATATGTTTTATTTAAATCGAGGATCTGCGAATTGAAAATATTCGTTCCGTTGAAAATAAAATTCACGTTGACCACGCTTCACAAATCTTCGATTTGTCTTTAATTGTTGGTAAAAAGTAAAAGAAAAAGAAAAAAAAAATGATTCGCTCAAGATTGATACTTCAACAATAACATGTACAGATACTCTTTTACAAGGGAAAAATTTCTTTCTCGAAATTAAATCCATAGGGATATTAGACGTCTCGCGTACCACGAAACCGAATTACCATCGCGCTTCGCAATTTCCACTTAGCACACACA
>NW_025223593.1:0-803 GCF_014066325.1 Apis laboriosa
ATTTTTTCTAAATTCGTGGAGGAAAAGGGGTAGCTGAGTCGTCGAAAAGTCATAGATATAAAATACGATATAAAATCGAATTGAATAGTTCTTCGATTCTTCTTCCCTTCACAAAGAAGAAATTCCAAAATTCCAAAAAGAAGACAAATATTTAACTAAATTTTTTAATTCCTTTTTCTCGTGCAATCGAATCGAAGAAGAAGTTCTCCGATTCTTCTTCTTCGCCGTACAAAGAAGAAATTCCAAAATTTCAAAAAGAAATTCCAAAAATCTTCTCTCTTCTTTTGTTCCTTCCTATGACAAATATTTAACTAAATTTTTTAATTCCTTTTTCTCGTGCAATCGAATCGAAGAAGAAGTTCTCCGATTCTTCTTCTTCACCGCACAAAGAAGAAATTCCAAAATTCCAAAAAGAAATTCCAAAAATCCTCTCTCTTCTTTTGTTTCTTCCTATGACAAATATTTAAATTCCTAAATTCGTAAATTTTTCTCGTGCAATCGATCTATTGAATAATTTTCCGATTCTTCTTGTCTCCACAAAGAAGAAATTCCAAAATTCCAAAAAGAAGACAAATATTTAACTAAATTTTTTAATTCCTTTTTCTTGTGTAATCGATCAAATCGAATAGTTTTTCGATTCTTTTTCTTTGCACAAAGAAGAAATTCCAAAATTCCAAAAAGAAATTCCAAAAATCCTCTCTCTTCTTTTGTTCCTTCCTATGACAAATATTTAAATTCCTAAATTCGTAAATCTTTCTCGTGTAATCGATCGAATCGAATAGTTCTTCGATTCTTCTTCTTTG
>NW_025223594.1:0-370 GCF_014066325.1 Apis laboriosa
TAATTTTCCAGATATGTCTGTTATTAAGAATTCAAGATATGAAGCGATCAAACAGATTGGATTTAATTTTTAACAGCTCGAATATTTTCAATAGTCTAATAGTAATTTAGAAATGGGTGCAGTTTCCTAATTCTTTTTAAATTTTCAATTTAAACAGATATAGCAATAACAACTACTTCACTTGTGCATCTATTATTTGTGACGGACAACACGGGCATAAAGGTTGAGATCTTCATGGTCTACGATACGAGGACTTGTCCTTCGCAACAGCTCTGCAATGCTACAATTGATTTCTCTAATCTCTTTTTAAATTGCATTTTTACGGAAAATAATGATTCTATGAAAAACCAAGGTCTGCGATAGTCTTCTA
>NW_025223595.1:0-687 GCF_014066325.1 Apis laboriosa
TTAATAAATGAATGATTAATAAATGAAAAATATAGAATATTTATTCATTTAAAAATTATTTTTTGAAAAAATTAAAGTTGAAAATGTTCAATTTCTATTTTCTCAAAAATTAAGATTTAAAAACACACAATTTTTATTGCACATTTTTTATTTGTTTTTATACATAAAAGAAACTTTTATCAATATTTATCCAATTTTAACTAAATTCATTTATAAATACTTAAAAAGTTTCCAGACTTGATTTACTCGAAAACAAAATTTCGAGAGAATATAATTCAAATAATAGTAATAATGAAATGATTTTTTGTTTCATTAATAAACAAAGGAAAAAAATTTTTACAAAAGTGAAACGAAAATTCTCAAAATAATTGCTAGCTTTGAATATTTTCATTTCATTTCAATTTAAAATTAAATTTCAAGGATTTCATGAATGTTTTATATATATGCTATTAAAAGATTTTTTGAAAATTTTTTTCTTTAAATTTACTTCATCTAATTTCGATTAATTCTTCGGAATAAATTCTTTACTGTGTTTTAAACAATCTCTCTTTCTTTTTTTACATATATATAAAAAGATATATATATAAAGATTTTTATAAGATAAAATTAAAAAATTAAAATTAAAGGATCACAGAATTTTGATCGAAAAATTGCCAACTTTTTAATTACTGCTGTAATTTTAGAGAA
>NW_025223596.1:0-898 GCF_014066325.1 Apis laboriosa
AGAATAATTTTTGAAAAAGATTAAGAGAAGAAGTAAAATTTTTTATTTTTTCGAATATGAAATAACATTTTTCCTCCCTCTTCTTGTTTATTATTATTATTATTATTATGAGTTTAACTCGAAGAAAGATTTAGGAGGTTTAAGAGGATGTATATAATACTGATTGTGAGAAAGTTTTTTAATTGAAAGAATAATTTTTGAAAAGATTAAGAGAAGAAGTAAAAATTTATTTTTTATATGAAATAACATTTTTCCTCCCTCTTCCTGTTCCTCGTAATGATTGGAAGATTTCTTGTGAGATTGATGGATAAGATCGTGTAATATTTAATGGAGGAATCGTAATAGGATCGTTTTGGCAACGAAATTATTATTATTATTATTATTATTATTATTATGAGTTTAACTCGAAGAAAGATTTAGGAGGTTTAGGAGAATGTATATAATATTGATTGTGAGAATCTTTTTTAGGTGAAAGAATAATTTTTGAAAAGATTAAGAGAAGAAGTAAAATTTTTTATTTTTTCGAATATAAAATAACATTTTTCTTCCCTCTTCCTGTTGTAGTCCCTTTCCTGATGAAATTATTATTATTATTATTATTATTATTGTGAGTTTAATTAGAAGAAGGTTTATAATGATGTGTATAATATTGATTGTGAGAATCTTTTTTAGGTGAAAGAATAATTTTTGAAAAGATTAAGAGAAGAAGTAAAAGTTTATTTTTTATATGAAATAACATTTTTCCTCCCTCTTCCTGTTATAGGACTCCCTTTCCTCGCCGTGATTGGAAGATTTCTTGTGAGATTGATGGACAAGATCGTGTAATATTTAATAGAGGAATCGCAATAGGATCGTTTTGGCAACGAAATTATTATTATTATGAGTTTAACTCGAAGAA
>NW_025223597.1:0-8635 GCF_014066325.1 Apis laboriosa
TTAAATTATTTATATATTTACTTTTTTCATACTATTTACTGTAAAATTTTTCTATAAAATTTGTGTATTTATATATTTTATAAATTTATTTATTCTTTTACTTATTACTTTATTGAATTAGTTTTATTTAGATAATGATTTGTTTGTAGATTTGTTTTTATATTTGTTGTTTTATATATTTCACAATTTTATTTATTTATTTATTTATTACATTGTTGATTTATGTACATAAATATTTTTAAATATTTATTCATTTGCTAATGATTTATTTGCTAATGATTTATTGCTAATGATAGGTTTCTTAGTTTTGTTAGTTTCATTTATGTACATCAAATTATATATTTATTTTTTCATTTGGTTTAGTGATTTACCTAGATTTCTTAAAAGGCTTCTTTTATATTTTATATTTTTTTCTTTTATATTTTATTTGTGTTTATTTTGAATTTGTTCCTTTATTTCTTAAGTTATTTTTATGTATATATTTCTTTAATCATTTTGTCTTCTAATTTATATATACATCCCTTTAAATTCTAGAATTTCTTTCTTTTGTTGATTTATTTACAAATTTATTTATTCATTTATTTATTCCTTTATTTATCTAATTTTTTTATTTATATTTTTTCTTATTTTAATAATTTTCTAAAATTATTTTTTTATTTTATTATTAATATAATCTTCTTTATTTTATTCATTTACATATCTTTTATTACTAGTCTTTTTTATTTTATCCACTTATCACACATATATATACATATATATTTATTTATACACACACATATACATATTTTATTTATATAATTATTTATATATTTATTCATTTAGTAATATTTATTCATTCTAATAATTTATTTATAACTTCTTCGTTTTGTTTATTTATGTATTCATTTATTTAATTTATCAATTTATTTATTTAATGTTTTATTTATTTAATTATTTATCCATTTATTCATTTATTTAATGTTTTATATATTTACTTTTGAAAACTTATTCTTTTTGTAGACTTATTAATTATAAAACATTATATATTTATTATGATTATAATATATTAATATGTTAAATGAGTAAAAGAATAAATAAATAAATAATTCATGTATATTTAAATAAACAAAAAAGTCTATAAATAAATCTGTAGACAAATAAATAAATAAATGTAAATGAATAAATAATTAAATAAATGATACAGTAAGTAAATAAATTTATGTATACATAAATAAATAAAATAAAAAATAATATAAAAAATAATATAAAATAAAATATAAAACTAAATAAATGAAGAAATAAATAAATAAATAAAGAAATTGATGCATATATAAGTAAATATAACAAAATGTTTATAAATAAATCAGATAAAAAATAATAAATGATAAATAAATAAATAAATTAATACATAACATAAACATACATAAGTGAATACATTAAAAAAAGCTAAAAATAAATTAAATGAATGAATAAATATATAAGTGTCTAAATAAGTAAAAGAATAAGTAAATAAATAATTTAATGAATATATAAATGAGCAAAATTAACATATTTACATATAAATCACTAGACAAATGAATGGATTAATAATAAACAAACAAATAAATAATTAAATAATATAAATTATGATAGAAAAATTATTTTTCCTAATATGAATAAGTAAAAACATTCAAACCAGCTAAGAATGACTCGTATCAATTACTAGGTTAACTTTAAATAAAAGAAATTCTGATCTTGAAATCACTTCCTATTAAATTTTTTGATAAAACACATCGCATTCAATTTTTATCTAAATCTAATTTCTATTTTATTCCAACTTTTAACTTTTAATTTTATTTTAATTTTTTAATTAACTTTTAATTTTTATTTTATTTTAAACTTTAATTTTTAATTTTATGTAATTTCTAACTTTTAATTTATACATTTATATTTAAAGATTCTTGTTTCTAACTTTATATTAAATTAAAATTAAAATTCTAAAATAAATTATTTCAACATTGTTAAATAATAATTCTTATTAAATTAAAAAATTTAATTTAACAATTTTTTAAAACATTCATTTAATTATATAAATATTTATATTTATATCTTATCAAAAAATTCTTTCCATTTTTCATGTTATAATTTTTTAAAATTGTAAAAGAATTAAATTAAAACTTTTATTTCATATCAAAGTTATTTTTGATTAATCATATTAATATATAGTTATTGTTCTTTATGTAAAATGATATTTAAAATATATTTACATAGATATAAATCGAAAATAATATCATAAATTTAATTTTAATTTGCAAAAATATAATTTTTATATTTGTTATTGTAAAAAAATTATTAAATTTATAAATTAACAATAAAAATTTCTAAATTATTGATTACCAGAAATTCATTTTTAATTACTCTATAATTATAATTATTTTTTACATAAAATTCATAAATTAACAATAAAAGTTTGTAAATTATTATAATAATTATTTTTACATAAAATGGTATTAAAAATATTTCAACACAATCATATATATAAATCAAAAATTAATTTCTTTTATAAAAATATATTTTGAACGTAGATAATTCTACAAGATTAAAAACATTTGTTGTCACTTGTGTGGAAAGATTCAAAAGCTAGTCACAATTTTTTAACATTTTCCGTTTAAAATTAAGGAATTAAAACTTCCATGTATCGCAGATTCGAGAGCGAACCCATAAATTTTTCCACGCAATCGTAAATTGTATTCGTAAAATTGTTTTCGGGAAATGATGTACCCGGCTAAGTAAAAAATCAAATCTTCGCGTTCAAATTTTAATCGCGTTAGTTAACAGCGGACCAAGCGTTCGGAAATAACATGGGGCCATTATCATGAACCGATACGATAACTCTGGAACGTATTACTATATAACTGTACGTTGCAATTTAGCCAACGATTCTGCCGGCGACTCGTGCAACTGGTACAATCCCGGATTATTGCTTGCAATGCAGGCTTTGCATGTTACGTCCGGTATGTGTGGTTTTGAACCGTTGGAATATAGTAAGAACTCTACGGCTTGAGGCACGCTGATGTCTCAGACCGTTGCCCCACGACCGTGTAAAATCTCTATCGACTGGATATGCTATGGATCGTTAACGAAAACGTAGACAAAAACCGATAAGACAAGGAGGATCTACGTGTGGAATTATTGGAATCATAAAACGTATTACTCGAACTCGATGCGAATAAATTTATATGAATATAAAACCGGAAAATTAATCGGTGCGAATGTGAGTGTTGAGTGATCGATTGGGATAAAAGCAATCAACGTATTATATGTAACTATGCATATTTTCTCATTTTCTTTTTTTCTTTTTTTTTAATATGGGATGGTTATTCGTCTTTTTAACAGATTAAATTTGTCAAAATTCTTTAATAATAATCTTTTAAATTATCGTGAATCCTCGTAAAAAATATTAAATTCATCGCAATAGTCGCTGTACGAAAATATTCGTCTGTTTTTTTTTTTATATTTTTAATTTTATTATTCGGAATTGAAAATTTCAGGTCGTGTTGAAATTTGTTGAGATTTTAATATTAGTGTTGGATTGAAAATTATTTTTGAAAGAAACGATAAAAAATAAAAATTTGCGCAATTCATCAGCGTAGTAATTTATTTTAACAAAAAAATATGAAGATCGATGATAATTTCTACATTTTATATACTTAATTATAGAATTTTATCGAATTTTGATGCCTAAAATTATAATTCAATATCTCGTTATAAAAAATTCTTTTAACAAATTTGAATTTTATTCTACAATATTTTATAATATTCTGTTTCTTCTTTCGCGAACTTTCTGTACAACGTAATTTCATATATGAATAATGCACAAAATGTTGTGTGACAAGATATAAATTGTATCAAGTTATCACGTGCTACGTAAAATCGTTACTTTATTATTTATAACAACCGTGTGGACATAGGTAGACAGTTTCATTGGCAATTCCTATGGATTGACAGAAACTAAATAATTTTTCGAACACTTTGAAAGCGATGGCTTGACACGAAGGGGTAACTTGTGAAAGCGTGAAAAAGGATGTTGTCACGAATCGATATTGTTGAATTGATGTTGGTCATCGTTCAATTTTGTCGAGATGATCAATCAGTACTAGGTTTACAGAGTATAAATATTTTCAACGATGTATCTATAAACTTACCAACATAACCAAAAATAACAATTTTTATTATATCACAATATCTATACTATATCTATACAATATATATATATATATAATTACATAAAATTTAGAGATATTTTTTTAAAAAAGTAGAATAATAATATTAAAATTTTATCTATCTCTTTTTGTATATTTTCAGATTCAAATGTATATTACTTTTTTTTATGGAGAATATAAAATATACACATATATAATTCAATTAAAAGAAATGAAAACAGACTTCAATATCTTTTAAATATTTTCTACTTTCGAATCAAACAAATCAATATATTCAATATTGATCAATAAAATTTTCTATCATTCTTAAGACTATTTTATTTTTTTTTAAAGTACATAAAATGATTTGATGAATTTCTTAGAAAACAACTATATTTGTAATATAATATTATATATCCTAACTTACATTCGAAACTAAACAGTATCTTCTTTTTTTTATCACAAAGAAAAAAATATCTTGAACAAGGTAAAAAAAAAAAAATCAAAATAATTTTCTCGTACCATTTTATACATCATCATCGATCAACCAAATTTCTTTAGTCTCCTCTCAGCTCAATCTCACCTACGTCTCTATTCTCAAAGAAAATTACACGATCGAAACGATCGTAATAAACATCCTCCTCCATATCGTTCGAAATCATCACGTACTACGTGACTCAAATCCGTGAAACGCTAAATTATGGTTAATCGCGTTTTCGATGCATGCGCTTTCAGAGTTCACCTACAGTGATCTCTGAAACTAGAAACGCGCGATTTTCACCATTTCGATTCTCGAAATACGATTTCATTTGGGCACCATCTGCAAGAACATCTAATTGTGTTCACGCGGTAAATTAAAGGAAACTAACAGGCCAAGTTTATTGATTTAGTCTGACGATTACAGCTTGTCTTAACCATTACATCGAGCGTGACTGCGATAGTGGCGGAAATTCTCGGCGACTCCCGCGATTTGCCCTTATTGTTTACAGTTTCAATCCTTGTGCATCCCAGTTCGCGCCAATCAGTAACAATTGCTCGAGGCGATGGTTTCAGATGTGAATCTGCGCAAATAGTTTCCCCAATTAGTTACGATTCTAATCGCAGGAAGTATTGAAAGTGAAATTTTATATGAAAAAGGGATTTTTTTCTGTGATATAAATGTATTCGTTGGGATTAAAGAAAAGGGGGAGAGAAGTGTATCGTGTCGAGAGTGCTGATTTGAATTTTTATTTCTTTTTTTATTCCTTTTATTAGCGATTAGTTTTCCATTGTCTGTAAAAGATAAATTATAATATTGGAAGAATTTTAAATATTAATGTTAAATTGTTAAATTTCAAAGTTCTTTCATATAATATAGTTTCATATAATATATATTCATATAATATAGTTATATTGAATTTTATGCCAATTCTATCTCAATTAATTAAAATTTTACAAATAAAATTGTGACAACTTTTCTCGTGTTTTTCATATCGACAAATCACTCGTTAAAAATATATAACCAAGTTTAAATAAAATACACACATTCCTTATGGATAAATAAAAGTTAAATATACTTAAAGAAGATTGTTTTTAATTAAATAGTTTATTAAGAGATTCGCATCAGCTAATCGTTTAATCGAAAATCGAAAGGATATCGAAAGGCAACATGTTAATCACCTAAAAGAGACATATTATACAGATCAGAAACCATAAACCACAAGTAACTTGTACCTTCTGTAAACGATACAATATTCTTTTATATATTGTGTAAAGTTTAAGAGAAATAATAAAATATACTTCTTCTACGTAATCAGATACATAGAATTGAAGAAATTGAAAAAAATCTCAAATAACTTTCTTTCAAAAAGAAATAATAATATTATGGAATATTCTTTTTATTCAATCAGCTATCAATAATCTTGCTTAATTTCCAAAAATAAAGAATGAAAAAAGAAGCTATTTGAATAAATTACAGATATTTATATAAACATGAATAAAGAAATCAAATAGAGATTCTCTTTATTCTTCATAAAATTATTTAAATATTTTGCGCATCGTATGCAAAATTTATTATTATTTCGTAAATTCTTGTGCAAAAGTCGAAGAATCATTTTCAAAATTATTTTAAAAGATAGACAAGGGGATGATATCTATTCATATCTTTCCCAAGGAAGTACTTCAAAAATAGTCATAGTAATATTCTGCAATGAAATACGTAATAATATTACCACGTTAAATAGTAAGCAAACTTTATTACACGATCTTATATGCTTCACAGCGATAGATTCAAATTTATTTAATCAACATCATATACTGAGCTATCAAATATGATTTATTCGAATCACTGTCTTAAAATAAACGCTTCAAGTTTTTCGCACAAAATTCGTAATACATGATTTTTTCTCAAAATTAAATCTTATTTGATCCTTTCCACGATTGTACGATTTTCATCTCTCGACATAACGCTTATTTTCTATCCGAAAAAAAAGCGTATTTTTAATATTAAAAGCGTATTTTTAAATAAAAAAAGAAAAAAAATCTAATAATAATAAATAATAATCTAAAAATAACAGTAAAATGGAAATATTGAAACGAATCGATCTAACAATCTCCATCAATTCCTATTCCATCCAAGATCAACACCATGACCTCTTGGACATAGAGATACGCCACTGCGACACCCTCGACGCGTGTCGCTCTTATGAAAACCACCCTTCGAAACACGACAGCCGAGGGTCTTAGGGAAAAAAAGTGCTCGTACGCGGTTGACAAATTGGAGTATTCCTCACCGACACCGGGAACGAGACTGTCGACGTGGGTCGATGGTTCCCCGCAGGTAAACACCGCGGACGACTATGCAAGGAATGGCGGAGGGTTGAAATCGTGCACCGGATGGAGGAAGGAAGGAACGGTGCGTGCGGTGCGAGGCGTGGATGAGAAAGAGATGAATGGTCGAAGAAAGAAAGAAGAGTGAAGGGATGTAAGAGCGCTGTCGAGTAGGATATATTTATTTACCTTTATTTACCTATCCTTCCGCTTTATTTATTTTCGCTTTATTTATACTGGTGAAGAACGGCAGGTATTAAGCGAGGTATTAATTTTTGACTGAAATTCAGAGTGATAACGAAAAGCTGGCCAAGATGTCTCGATCAATCATTTTGCAGTATTTTGAATAGAATTTAGAATTGAATAAATTAGGATTTACGTATCTCCTTTTTTCTTCTTTTTTTTTTTTTCGCTTTTGAATCGAGTTACGAATTGCTCGTATTTTAATGAAATATAATGATGTAATGTTTTAATCATCTAAAATCATTTTTCCAGAAGTATCTCGTATAAATAGAATATTTCGAATAATTTTTAAAAATTATATAACAAAGTATTATTTTAAAAGGTTTTAAGAATAATCATGCATCATGCTTCACTATCATCTTATTTTTGTAAACACGTTAAAATTAAATGGGAAAATTGGAAAATGCTAAAATAAAAGCAGTTGTGCACACACACGACAAATTGATTTTTGTATAAAACGAATATGAAAGGAATTGTTGTCATAAATCATATCAATAAATTACGTTTAAACGTTGACATCTGAAATGATTCTTTCACGCACAGTTTGCATTGAAAACATTTTTACAGGAAAATTTCTAATAGTTCTGGTTGAATTCTAATCTATTTTTTAATTTGTTCACATATTTATATTAATCGCAATAGAGATGATTATCGTTCAATTATCTATCATCTATATAATTTTCGTTATAAATAATACATAACAAAATTCCTTTTAAGTATCCATTTTATTCATACTTTTATATATATAATTATCATCAAAATTACATCTAAAAACTATTAAAGAAACTATCTTTTCGCTTCAAGAAGTAAAATTGACTTGTATAAAATTTACAATCTCACTCCTTAAAATATCCATTTTTCAAGTATAAATATTAAAATAATTTTTAAGTCTCTCCGCATCCATTTGATATTTAAATATTAATTATTAAATTTTTATTTAATTGAATTTAGATCTGCGAAAATAAAAATATATATATAACAATTTTTCTTTATTACACAAAAAGAAGTGGAAAGAATTTTCGTAATTCCTTTTCGAAATATTGAAAAAAAAATTTTAAGAAAGGAAGACAAAGATATCAACGTGTAAAATAAAATATTCCAGTCGCACGACACGTATAACTTTGAAATATTATATATACAGATCCCTCCACTATTGCAAAATGTATTTTAAATAAGCATTGCAACATTAATTAATCTAATTAAATCCGAGGCTGTGAATGCTAGATACGAGGTAATTGAAATTTCCGTAAACAAGTCAAGATTTCAAGTTACGTCGCGTCGAATGCGTGTCAACTCTCTGAGATTTACATCGCAAGTAATTACCATAAAATACGGAACAGCCATGATTATTCTTTGATAGAACAAGCATGCAAGAATATATGGTCGAATTACGTATTCTTCAAATTACTGATATATTTATTCCT
>NW_025223599.1:0-359 GCF_014066325.1 Apis laboriosa
TCTCGAAGGGTGAAAAGAAATGTGTAACCATTTATAGAACCATTTCATCAAAGCTCCAAATCTTATTCTTATTATTATTATTCTCCTTATTATTATTCTCCTTATTATTCTTCTTATTATTCTTATCATAAAATATTTAATCGGAAAATTTATAAATTTTGAAAATCTTTGATCCATTTAAATTAAACGAGATAGAAACGAAAGGGATAGGAAATTNCTTCAAATTGAATCGATACCCGATCGAAGGGGTGAACGTCTCGCTGGTGGATCCTCGATGGAAAAAAAAAAATCTCCGTGCGAATCTCCAAGGTTCATCTGTTAACAAAGCGGGAGAGAAGCAGATCGATGGCTTGAGAACT
>NW_025223600.1:0-831 GCF_014066325.1 Apis laboriosa
CTTTGAGGATATATATTTAGTAGTGTTTGAATAATTTCGTGTCACTGTTAAATTATAAATATATATATATATATATATTTGAAGAAAATCAATCATTCAAACATCAAAGTTTGACGAATTTCAATTCACCGTTTGATCAACCGTGAATCCCCATCCCCTCTAATTTTTCAACCCGAAAATGCCGGATGAAACTTTGAGCATTGAACCGTGCTCGAAGCGTGTCCGAAATCGGCGCACGATTGAAAAATCTCTAAAATCCATCCTGTCTACTAACCCACTCAAAAACCCGCACGCTGCTTAATCGTGCGCGAATCGCGCGAGCCAAAGGTTTCACAACAACAAACGGAAATGGTACCCTCTCTCGTACGATTAATTCGTTTGGAAGCGCGGCTCGATCAGCTCGGTAAAGGAAAATCACCTCACGATTCAACGAGACTTCATATTTAATCAGAACATCGTATTCCCATTTTACGATAACAAAAATAACCGAATTAACGAAATTCTTATTTCGATTCACGACCCTGAATATTCTCTAAATTAAAATTTAATTTCACCCGAGATAAATAAATAGAGGAAATGGGATAAGGGGGATGAGAAAATTGCAAATTGTCTCGAAATCAATGTTCGAGAACAAGTGTCTCCTTTCTCTGGCTACTTTCCACCTTTTAAGGTCAGTTTTCCTTCAAACAAACGCGTGTGTAAAATCGTCCGAGGTTTAATTCTCTCTCTCTCTCTCTCTTAATTTCGAAATCCTTCGATGAGGATTCACACGCGCGGAACGAAGCGAAAACGAAGCTTCCTCCGCGTCCGCGGTTCCAATTACAAGTCTTC
>NW_025223601.1:0-136 GCF_014066325.1 Apis laboriosa
TTTATTTGCATCCAAGTTTCACTTATTTCCAAAAATCGAAGGCTTAGAGTACGCGTCCTCTTGTATTGTTAAATGCAAGTAAGTCTATTACGCGATTCTCCGTCACATTTTCTATTTAGAATAAAATATCGATAGA
>NW_025223601.1:338-531 GCF_014066325.1 Apis laboriosa
GCGATTCTCCGTCACATTTTCTATTTAGAATAGAATATCGATAGAGTGTTAATCTTTATTTGCATCCAAGTTTCACTTATTTCCAGAAATCGAAGGCTTAGAATTTCGTATGCATCCTCTTTGTATTGTTAAATACAAGTAAGTCTATTATGCGATTCTCCATCACATTTTCTATTTAGAATAAAATATCGAT
>NW_025223602.1:0-210 GCF_014066325.1 Apis laboriosa
CGTCGGTGGATGGAATTTAGTGAAAGGAAAATGGAAAATTTTTATTTTATTCCCGTTAATTTTTACATGTTATTGAGTAGGTGGAAAAATTTGGAAATGAGAGGGAAAAATATTTCTCATGATTATTTCGACGTACTAAGGAATGAAAGAAATAATAGAAATAGGAAAGAAGAGAAAAAATGGAAGGATCTTCGGTGGATGGAATTTCGT
>NW_025223603.1:0-1367 GCF_014066325.1 Apis laboriosa
TTCTCGAAAAACGGTAAAGCATAAAGATATCTCCTCCTAAAATTTTTAATAAACGTATCTCCTCGGTATTCATTTTAAACCGAAATCCATTCAATTAGATTATTTTTAGGTATTTATTTTCCACGAAATAAAAATATAAAAATATATATTATACATACATTGGAGAGATTGAAGGATATGTTCCCGACCAATTTATTTATTGCTTTTTATTTACCGTATCGGCTTTTTAAAATATTCCATTCATTTTTACCTGTAAGTAATTCCTTTAACTGCTTTCTCCGAGCTAGTTTCGTTTATTCGATTAATATATCGGATTCGAACGAACTTGTACAATCCTGATTAATTCACATGCACGTGTGTACAATAATATATTGGCGTATATTTCGTAATGATCAGTATGAACGCGGCTTTATATGCAACAGAAACGAAACGTGATTTCAAAAGAGGGGTATTGAAGTGATGGATAGTGTGAGGGTTGGCTATGGTAGAAAAAGGGTATTGGAGGGTGAAGAGGCCATGGAAAATTGTCAATCAGTACGAACCATCTAGACTTGATTACAACCCCCAGCATTGGACTTGCAGTTTGTTTCGATGTTTCAGAGATAGCTAGTTGAATTTTTATGCTGAGATAGTGGGGTCCGGTCACTTTTATGTATCTGTTGTGTATCTGCGGTTCACCGGCTCTACAGAGATTTCTTTTACCATTTTTCCTCTCGTTCGCGATAATTTTCAAGGCTGGCGCGACATTATTTATATACTTAGATTGTAAACAAATAGTTTAGATAGAAAAGATGCAGGCCATCAAAGGAAAAATACCGCATTGAATAAATAAACTCTTTGTAAACAAATCACCCAAGAAAATTAAAAGAAAGTTCATTCGTATTACACGGAGATGTGTCAACATAAAAAATTTATATTTAACATTGCGTTTTAATAATTTAAAAAAGAAAAATAAATACTGAAAACTTCCTATTATTGGAATGAAATTTTTCTTCGTAGTTGAATCTATGTACACGTATGCATTCTCATACACACGTACACACGTTTCTAGACAATTCTAATTCTTGATTTCAATCGACTCTCCGACTTTCAATTTCTTTTTCAGTTTATTTTACCATCTCCATTGTTATACGATCAAATCAATTTCAATCAACGTATTCAATGCTGCAAAAATTCAAAAACGATTAAACAGTATTGTATCGATCCATATATGCTATCTCTCTTTAAAATGTAGTATCCTCTTTCGAGGAAATCGTCCAAAAATTCTCTCTTTTTCTCTCTCTCTCTCTCTCTCAAATATATATATATCTCTCTCTCTTTCAAATATATATATCTCTCTCTCTCTTTCAAATATATATATATATATA
>NW_025223604.1:0-522 GCF_014066325.1 Apis laboriosa
GGAAAGATTTTCATTTCTCTTGCTCAGATAAAAGATCACTCTCTTCCACCAATTTTTCTTTCTCCCAAGAAATCATTCTTTCAAAATATTTATACATAAAATTATAACAGACCAAATACTATCTCATCAATGGAAAGATTCTCTTCCACCAATTTTTCTTTCTCCCAAGAAACCATTTTTTCAAAATATTTATACATAAAATTATAAGAGACCAAATACTATCTCATCAATGGAAAGATTCTCATTTCTCTTCCACCAATTTTTCTTTCCCCCAAGAAACCACTTTTCCAAAATCTTTATACATAAAATTACAAGAGACCAAATATTATCTCATCAATGGAAAGATTCTCATTTTTCTTCCACCAATTTTTCTTTTCCCCAAGAAACCACTTTTCCAAAATCTTTATACATAAAATTATAAGAGACCAAATACTATCTCATGGAAAGATTTTCATTTCTCTTGCTCAGATAAGAGATCACTCTCTTTCACTAATTTTTCTTTCCCCCAAGAAACCACTTTTC
>NW_025223605.1:0-1210 GCF_014066325.1 Apis laboriosa
TTTAGATATATTTGTTTCCCTATCATTTATTTTTTATTAATTTTATTTTTTATTAATTTGACTACTGTGGGGTATTCAGCAAAGTATATAATAGGTGAATTAATATGTATTTATTTATATCATTTGGTATTTATCCATAGTGAATCTATCTTTCGAATTTATCCTGCAAAATGTCATTATGAATACTAACTATGATAATACTAACTATAATATACTAATAATACTAACTATGATATAAATAGATTAGTTCATCTGTTATATATTTTGAGCACTAAATGCTATAATATATTTATAGAAATAATTTATAGAAATAAACTTTATAGATAAATTACAATTCTATTCTAACATTGACAGAGAAAATATATGTATATACAGATTGATTCCAATGTATTATATTGAAACTTTTTTTATTAATTTTAAAAACTAAGAAATATCTTAAGCTAAAATTTTATATTTTTATCTTTTTCCTTTCTAAACTTTTCAAGATTTCATTATAGATAATTTAGACCATATCATTCTAATCATTATTTTATTTTATGTAAAATGATAAATTATAATTAAATTATGTTAAAATGATTATATTTGCTGTTTTTGTAAATAATTATATTTTTTTAAATAAAAATAAAATTTTTCAATTAAATGCTTTCTTTTTTATTTGAAATTTTTAGATAAAAAAGAAATATAAGGATTAGATTAAAATTAAAAAAAAATTATATATTACCAAAGTTAATATTATATGTATAACAGAAATATTATCATATTTTTCTACATATTTACTTTATATTTTAATTTTATCAAATATTTATAAATCAGCATATATAAATATTTGTATACACATTATTTCAATAGCATGTTATTAATATTAATTGAAATTCTCACTATAAATATCTTGTAAATCAATCAATGATCACATTATTAATTATGCTTTGTATTATGATACAAAATACAGATCATAATTATTTATTAATAATATAATATAATATATTCACTGAAAATATATCTATATAATGAAAAATTAGTTAATAATTTTGTTACAATTATAGTAATAAAATTCATATTAATCGCAAAATAATCCTTTATATAATAAATAAAATTCATTGTTTTTATATGTTGCGTATAAATTTTTATATTTATGCTTTATTAAATTTTTATGAATTAAAAGTTTTGACTAAAAAAAAAAAATTATTTTTATAAGTATTTTTAGAAAACA
>NW_025223606.1:0-416 GCF_014066325.1 Apis laboriosa
CTCATCGTGTCACCTATTTATGAACGATCTTTGTATTTGGAAAAATATTCTGCAGGGTGTAATAAAACTATTAAATTGTTATAAAGATAATAAAATAATTTATTAAAGAAATTTTGAATGTAAAATTTTAAAACATTCTATACAAAGTTGACAATCTGGATAAGTTGGAGAAAAAGTTGTTGTCTTTTTTAAATTCCTTCGTGACAACAAAAGTTCTCATCGTGTCATAAAAATAATAAAATAATTTATTAAAGAAATTATTTTGAATGTAAAATTTTAAAACATTCTATACAAAGTTGACAATCCGGATAAGTTGGAGAAAAAGTTGTTGTCTTTTTTAAATTCCTTCGTGACAGCAAAAGTTCTCATCGTGTCACCTATTTATGAACGATCTTTGTAGGTATTTGGAAAGATAT
>NW_025223607.1:0-398 GCF_014066325.1 Apis laboriosa
TCCCGCTTGCAACGCGCACCGGAAGTCTCCTACATCACCAGAACATTCCGGGATACAGCCGTTTTAATAAGGCACTGATTTAAATATTCTGAAATTTCGTCTTCTTTATACGACTATAGCGTATGAACCGCCTGTGCTACTGTAACCAATGAAGACTGAGTGTAAAGAGCAATCTTTCCCGCTTGAAACGCGCACCGGAAATCCCATGTATCTCCAGTATTTTCGGAGATACAGCCGTTTTAATGAGGCACTGTTTTAAATATTCTGAAATTTCGTCTCCTTTATACGACCATAGCGTATGAACCGCCTGTGCTACCGTAACCAGTGAAGATTTGTGTAAAGAGCAGTCTTTCCCGCTTGCAACTTACTCCGGAATTCCCATGTATCTCCAGCATTTT
>NW_025223608.1:0-234 GCF_014066325.1 Apis laboriosa
AGACAAGCGCTCCGCACTTATATACTTATATGTTATACACTTATATACAGTTCACAACTAAAAGATATACTTGTTACGAGTCGAAGGACCTTCGACAATAATTAACTTATATCCATCAAATCAGTACAATATTACAATTGCGAGCACAAACAAATATGAAAATCAATTGTAAATTTAAAGAATTTGGAATTTACTACATAAGGTACTTTTTTTTTTACTTTTATGAACAGTATT
>NW_025223609.1:0-233 GCF_014066325.1 Apis laboriosa
TGTATTTACATCGAGTTGCCTTTAAATAGTCTCTGCGATCTTTCTTTCCTTTAGATATTCGCGATAATGAGATAGTAATTGCACAAGTAGTCGATTCGTGAACGAGAAATCCACCGAAGAAGAAGAAGAAGAAGGAAAAGAAGAAAATAAGAAAAAAGAATAAGAAGAAGAAAAAGAAGAAGAAGAAAAAAAAGTATCTCTCTTCGTTTTCATCTTTCTTTCTTTTACGAATT
>NW_025223610.1:0-685 GCF_014066325.1 Apis laboriosa
TTTCCAATATTTGTAATATTTAATATGATTATATTGATATACTTAAAAATATATCCTAATGGCTTGCTTGACCAATATGTTTTATGTATTGGTATCTATTTATTCACAATAAGATTCTTATTTTCCAATATTTGTAATATTTAACGTGTTAATATTACATTGATATACTTAAAAAGATATCTTAATGGCATGCCTGACTAANTAACACTGAAATTCACTTGTATCACCTATACCTGTTATGCACTATCTGTTTATAAAAAAATTCTTACTTTCCAATATTTGTAATATTTAACGTGTTAATATTACATTGATATACTTAAAAAGATATCTTAATGGCATGCCTGACTAATAATACTGAAATTCACTTGTACTATTATGCATTATCTGTTCACAAAAAAATTCTTTTTCCAGTATTTTCCAATATTTGTAATATTTAATATGATTACATTGATATACTTAAAAATATATCCTAATGGCATGCTTGACCAATATGTTTTATGTATTGGTATCTATTCACAATAAGATTCTTATTTTCCAATATTTGTAATATTTAACATATTAATATTACATTGATATATTTAAAAAGATATCTTAATGGCATGTCTGACTAATAATACTGAAATTCACTTGTACTACCTGTTATGCACTATCTGTTTACAAAAAAATTCTTTTTCCAATATTTTCC
>NW_025223611.1:0-1036 GCF_014066325.1 Apis laboriosa
AAATAAGCTAATAATAATATTCTAAAGTAAAATATATGATATTTTTACGTTCATTTCACTTTTCATAAGTAAACTAATTACGATTTACGTATATATTTATAAATAATAGTCACGTGGCGCTAATGTCACGTCATTAATTAAAAAGAATAACGCCATAAATATCAAAATAGTTAAAAGTTGTTTTTTTTATAAGCTAATAATAATATTTCTAAAGTAAATAATGTATGGTATTTTTACGTTCATTTCACTTTTCATAAGTGAACTAATTACGATTTACATGTATATTTATAGTTAATAGTTACGTGGCGCTAGTGTCGCGTCAGTGATCGTCAAAGAGTAACGATATATTAATAAATATGTAAATAAAATCAAAATTGTTAAAAATTGTTTTTTTATATAAGATTTCAAATAAGGTAATAATAATATTCTAAAGTAAATGGTATTTTTATGTTCATTTCATTTTTTATAAATGAACTGAATTACGTGTATATTTATAGTTAATAATCACGTGGCGCTAGTGTCGCGTCATTAATTAAAAAGAGTAACGCCATAAATAAAATCAAAATCGTTAAAAATTGTTTTTTTATAGCATAAGATTTCAAATAAGCTAATAATAATATTCTAAAGTAAAATATNATATGATATTTTTACGTTCATTTCACTTTTCATAAGTAAACTAATTACAATTTACGTGTATATTTGTACTTAATAGTCACGTGGCGCTAGTGTCGTGTCATTAATTAAAAAGAATAACGCCATAAATATCAAAATAGTTAAAAGTTGTTTTTTTATAGCGTAAGATTTCAAATAAGCTAATAATAATATTCTAAAGTAAATAATGTATGATATTTTTACGTTCATTTCACTTTTCATAAGTGAACTAATTACGATTTACGTGTATATTTATAGTTAATAGTCACGTGGCGCTAGTGTCGCGTCAGTGATCGTCAAAGAGTAACGATATATTAATAAATATGTAAATAAAATCAAAATTGTTAAAAATTATTTTTTTATATAAGATTTCAAATAAGATAAT
>NW_025223612.1:0-256 GCF_014066325.1 Apis laboriosa
CGTGGGACCACGTAGTGGTGGTTCCCGTGGACCACGTAGTGGTGGTTCCCGTGGGACCACGTAGTGGTGGTTCCCGTGGGACCACGTAGGGGTGGTTTTCTTCCGGACCACGTAGGGGTGGTTTTCTTCCGGACCACGTAGGGGTTGTTTTCTTCCGGACCACGTAGTGGTGGTTCCCGTGNGGGACCACGTAGGGGTAGTTTTCTTCCGGACCACGTAGGGGTGATTTTCTTCGGGACCACGTAGGGGTGGTTTT
>NW_025223613.1:0-1573 GCF_014066325.1 Apis laboriosa
TTTCTATTCTATTGTTTTCACGGCCGTGTTAAGGAGAAATAGGAGAGGATTTTGTTGCGAACGATTTTCTGTTTTCAATTTTTTTTTTTTCTGTCTTAAATTTCGATCGATGGAAGCGCGTAGTAATTGGTTAGACTCGTTCAGAATCGTTCAGGATCGTTGATTTGTTTTTTATTTTTCCTCGTAGTTTGTGATTAATGAAATAATTTATTTTGCGCTTCGATCGAGAAATTTTATTTCTGCTCTATCGCTGATCAATCAATGAATGATCCTCGGAGTCGTAGTTTTTAGGAAATTGTTAGATCAATTAATTATTAGCGACGAATCGTTAGCAGATCGTTGAAGTTGGAGTAATTGAAGCTTTGGATCTGAATTGCTCCCATTTGGAGTATATTGTTCTGAAGTTTCGGTTTATGTAGTTTTATCGATAATGGCTTGTGTAACGAGTGGAATGAACTGTAATTTCTCTGTTACGAATGTTTCATTGAGTTAGAATATCAATATTAACCAAAGTATATATTCGTAAATTGCAAATTGCAGTTATTATCCAATTGAAAACAATGTTACTGAACGTAACAGTAGTATTCTTTTTCGTATTATCACGTGTAAAAATATATATCCCGCAACGTTTGACGAAAATTTAATGCAAATCTAAAAAACAAGCGATTTATTGCCGACTTGTGCAAATTTCCATCCCTCCCCCAATCAGTCCAAAAATTCGCCAAACAATTATAATAGAAATATATATTTATCCTCCTATAATCAAACTTCCGTAAAAATCGATAAAAACGTTCCTCCAACGAACGATCACGGTTAAAAAAAAAAACTCTCTATCGAGAAAAAGTAATAATCCAACGACAAGTTGGAGTCTTCTTCAAAGTTTCTCTCAAAGGCGCGAACGAAATTTAATGAAAAGAGGAGGGGGGGCTCGCGGTCGCAACGAAAACCCATGAAATCGCCCGAATCGTTCGAAACGTCCATGAAACGAGCGGCTAGGTGTTCCTCGTTTCCGCTCTCATCCACGTTAACCCATAAATTTTTATTTCAATGGCCGCCCAGCACAACGAGGTTGTGCGGTATACCATCCACGCGCGCATGGATCAATCGTCGCTTCGTCCCTCGACTACGTTCCACGATTCCATCTCTTCCCCTCCCCTTCCCTCCCCTCTCCCCCATCGAAATTAATTTACCTGCATTTTATAATGCAATCGCGACACGGTCGGACGGTGGGTGATTTATAACGACGATATTTCAACGTGGAAACACGTTGGGGGAGGAGGGGATGACGGTTATGGAATCGTCCTTTCAAAAACCTGTGGAAAAATTCGTGGAAAACTATGTATTCGCGATTTTAATCTTCGCCAGTGTATATACGAGCTCGGGCGAGGAATTATCCTGACTTCGTAGGAAAAGTTCGATTTGTCTCTCTGCGGTAGCCTCGATTTTTGTTCGCCTCGCGACTCGTAACGAATCGTTGAATCTTCGAAAAGTTCGAAGGGAGGAAGGTGGAGGGGAATAATTGTCCCATTCGTTTCGAAAATATTTTTAGCGACTCCATAGTATACGAGGAGAT
>NW_025223614.1:0-244 GCF_014066325.1 Apis laboriosa
AACCATATTCCTGTAATAAAATTCATCTTTTTGATCGGTTATAGAAAATTATTTTCTATTCTTTGTTATTTCTTAATTATTGGCATAAAAATATTTTTTTGATTATTAGTTTATTTAACGTTTTACAGTCAATACATATACAATATATATTAACAACGGAAAACTAAATATCTGACTGATATCGCAGAAATTGTAATTTTAATTTTGACCTTCCTATGGTTGTTTTATATTTTATTTTCGCATT
>NW_025223615.1:0-754 GCF_014066325.1 Apis laboriosa
AAATCTCACGATTCTCGGGAACAATTCAATGATTGAAAGAATCACGATTTCTTACTTTTCACCAAATATTCCCTCGATCTCCACCTTCCTTCGCGCCACCCCAGAAAGATTTACACGCCTCTGCTCGAAATTCGAGCGTGAACAACAGCGTGCACACGTACACCGAACACGTATCGAGGAATCTTGCCGCGCGACGAGATAGCTGTTCCAAATTCCACCCCCGCCTCGTCGCGATGGATCCTCGTTGCAATTTTGTTGTCAGTTTTGCGCGCGAATTAAAACGAGACGAGTTTTCGTAATTTTGTGGGATACAAATATTTTTTGAAAAAGCGTCGAGGGACGCGTTGAAATGTTTGTTGAATGTAAAATTGGAGCTTTGGAAAAGTATGATCGAAATTTTCAGTTTTCCTTTTGATTCCATGATGATTATTTTGACGTCGAAGGGTCTCGATGGAGATACTTTTTTACAGAATTCTTTTAGAACGCGTTTGAGAGAATCTTTGTTTCTCTTTTGTTTCTCGTGGAATTTGTATTTTCGAATTAATTCGGTTTTCCCGCAAACGTGTAAATAAGGATTTTGTTATATAGGGATGGCAAGAGTTTTCGAATCTTGTTTGTTTCGAAATTTTTATCCGGAATTTAATTTTCGATATTCGTGAAAAACGTGTTAAACCAAATTTTTGTCGGATGGAAATATATTTTATAATCGTTTAAGTGTTTGAATTTTTTTTTTTTGTATTTACAATTGTTTCGT
>NW_025223616.1:0-1136 GCF_014066325.1 Apis laboriosa
GAATCGGCAATGGCGTTAGTCTCGCGAAGACGTCGCGTAATTGCGAGCCCATTGTCGTCGAGGCGCGCGACGAGTTAACGCGGCTCTAACCTTCGTAAGATCGACCCTGATTCCACCGATAATTACGTTCTCAGAACGAAGCTTTTTTTCACGCGTGGACGATCAAGTCATGAAACGACGCTGCACAATTGTGATCAACGATAATGTATACGTAAATAAGATGAATCTGTCTCGAATTTCGAAGAAGATCGTTAAGAGTTTCTAAGTTGGAAGGAGAAACCTTTTTTTTAATCGAGAGCTATTAACGAATCTGCTCGGTTCTTTCCCGTCTCGCTCTCCCCGTATCGTTGCTAATGAGAGAGAAGGGCATTGTATCCGATAATGGCGAGAAGAAGCGATTTATTATTCTTGCCCAAGAAAAAAAAACTATTGGAAGTAAAATTGGGAATGGATAAATTCGAGGCTTCTTGGGAAAGGGTTTTGAAACCCGCGTAACAGGTGGAGGGATTGGGAATATCGCGAAACGGATCTACGAAAGGAAGTTTGGAAATCGTACACGGTTCGAATTGTTTTTCGTTCGATTCATTCGATCGGCGGGCGTATCGAACGTGCGTTACCAGAAATTCCATCGGAATTCTCTATGAATATCGTAACATTTATTTGCCAGGCGCAAATATGGATTCTCCCCACCCGTCAAACCATTTGCGTTGGGTGAAACTCGATCGACTCTAATTACCGTCCCCGCGGTCTCCACGCTCGGACTCTGCCCTCTGGTTAAAATTAGAATCGAGGAGCGAACGGATTACACGTGTACCGATATTGAACCGATTCGGTTCGCCGACTCGATGGCGATTAATTTGCTTAATCCGGGCCAAGGATTAGCCGAGGAAGCCAGGACGGAGCGGGTTTAGACGGCGTGATAATGCCGCGTGTGGCAATCTTAATCGAAACGGCGGCGTTGTTCCCCTTTCGACTCGATATCGATATCTCTAAACAATTAATCGCAGGAGGGAGGAATGGATCCGATTAGATACCTTCGAATCTCGTCGTCGTGAAAATTGGAATCCGGCTGGAAAGGGATCGATGCATATTGTAACGATATTCCAATGATTTCACGTGGAAAATTCATCGACTCT
>NW_025223617.1:0-380 GCF_014066325.1 Apis laboriosa
AATATTTGTTAAAATATTAAATTTCATGTTTCATAATTGTCAACATTTGTTATATACTTAACATCTTGATTTTTTAGTATACATCGATATTTTCAAACATTGCTTTAATTACTTTTTTCTCGATCGAACAATCTTGACTTTCTGGGACTTTTTTAATATTCATTTTGGTATTATTGATATATAAAGGGCATAGTGAAATATTATATATTTAATTTTTCCTACACATTTCCAATGTCTTTATCATTAAAACATTATACAAACCGTTTAAAACTAAGATGAGTTTCATATTTAATAACAGATCTCTAATTTTTACTTTTTCCTATAAAGAACGATGTTTTCCGCCTACAACTAGATCCAAAAGACGTGTGTATAACTTTTAG
>NW_025223618.1:0-1002 GCF_014066325.1 Apis laboriosa
TATATATGTTTCTTGACTCAATCTTGTTAACAAATTTGCTTGCCGTACGAAGGAACAACTCGTATAATAATTCACTACACTAAGTTCGCACGCGTTTGATTCCGGATCACCATTTCCTTCTTTCCTCGCAACGACACCAAAATAGGAGGGATAATTGACTTACCCTTTGCGCTCGAGGCCTTTTTCGCTCGGCCGAGCAAACGACTCCCGCTCCAAATTTCTTAACCGACTTGAAAATTTCGCGTGAGAATTAAAACGTGTAAAACTTTTATATTCTGATATTTTGCGTATCTTTACGCGAAAGAAAGAAAATTTGTTGGGTATTAAAGTGTATGAAAATGTTCGACGTCTTTCACTTTTCTTATTTCGTTGAGAACTTTACAATAACGTGTTGTCACATTCACCGTTTATTATTCTTATTTTTCATCATTTTCTCTTGCTGCATCTCTATTTTCATCGTTATTTCTTGTAACGAGTAGAAATAATTTCGTTGTTCGAAAAATCAAACTCATCCTCGAATTAATTTTATTTTACAGTATTTCGTATTCAACTAACTAAAGAAGCTTTGAAAATAATATTTCTGTTTCCACTTATCGTGGAACTCGGACTCAGTTCGATTTAATTTGAGATAAAAAAAATCTAATCACTTGATATATTATTCTTCTTTATAAGATTATATTCACGATAATTTTAAATCGAGCATAAATAAATATTGGATGAGACTCACTATTCGAATGCAAAGAGTTTAACCCTTTGCACTCTAGGCTTGTTTCACTCGGTCGAACCAGCTACTTCAGACTCAGTGCGTTCGATGGAATTTCTTACAGCTAATTTATAATGATTTCACACACAAATTAACGCATGAAACTTTTATATTTTAATATTTTATGTATCTTTACATATAAAGAAATTTATCGAATATTAAAATCTATATTGTTTTGTGTGATATTTTATGAAGTAATTATCGAGATACATCCTCGGTTTGTCGGGGCAAGTAGAGCA
>NW_025223619.1:0-229 GCF_014066325.1 Apis laboriosa
AAAAAAATATATATATATATATATATTGAAACGATATTTGAAAAGGAAAGCCAGTTTTTAAAAACATCGAGGCTAATGAAAGCTTTCACGACAAGCTATTTTATAGCTCTTTATAGCTTTCTTTTATAGCTTTTATAGATACAGTTTCTATTTTTTTTTGTACAACGAATGGCGATAATGTATTATGAATGGAGTTCTTCTCGTTTAAATAAAAAAGAAAAAAGAAAAA
>NW_025223620.1:0-221 GCF_014066325.1 Apis laboriosa
ATTGTGAAATTTATTTGGATTAATAGATTGGGTTAATCTTAATCTTTGAAAAAAAATTGGAAAAAAATATGGAAAATGAGAAAATAAGAAAATGTCGTAGAATTAGGAAATTTATTTGGATAAATAAATTAATCTTAATCTTTGAAAAATTGGAAAATGAGAAAGTGATAGAATATCGTAGAATTGTGAAATTTGGATAAGTAGATTGATCTTAATCTTTG
>NW_025223621.1:0-395 GCF_014066325.1 Apis laboriosa
ATTTATTTCACAATTCAAAATCTATAATTTAAAAATATAATTTTTGAAATAAATAAAAATGCATGGTATCACAATTAATTTTGTATTTATAAGTGAATATTTCCATATATTTACATATATTTATTAATATATTTTTTCCATATATTTTTATTAATATATATTTATTAATATATATTCCATATATATTTCCATATATATTTATTAATATTTCCACCTCTTAAATCTAAATCTTATATTTAATTTATAACTTTGCTCCATCCTATTATGTATTATATATTAATGGTTGATTTTCTATAGTGGCTACGATTAAATTCTATATTTTTACTTCCACCATTCTTCTAATTAATTCTTTCTTTCGATTTATTACTGTTATATACTTTAATGCCAAATTAAAT
>NW_025223622.1:0-391 GCF_014066325.1 Apis laboriosa
TTAATATTTTTTAATTATTTAATTTATTTCATAATTCAAAATCTATAATTTAAAAATATAATTTTTTAAATAAATAAAAATACATGGTATCACAATTAATTTTGTATTTATAAGTGAATATTTCCATATATTTACATATATTTATTAATATATTTTTTCCATATATTTTTATTAATATATATTTATTAATATATATTCCATATATATTTCCATTAATATTTCCACTTCTTAAATCTAAATCTTATATTTAATTTATAACTTTGCTCCATCCTGTTATGTATTATATATTAATGGTTGATTTTCTATAGTGGCTACGATTAAATTCTATATTTTTACTTCCACCATTCTTCTCATTAATCTTTTCTTTCGATTTACTACTGTTATATACTTT
>NW_025223623.1:0-995 GCF_014066325.1 Apis laboriosa
CCATATTTTTCCGTTATAATTATATTATTTATCAGTTTCTGCTTTTTTCTTATCTTTTTAACACGTGATCGAAATTTTCGAATTCACATATTCTTCTTATTGAATAATACCGAGTTCTGTATTTTTCCATTATAACTATGTTATTTACCAACTTCTGATTTTTGCTTTGATTTTGCCAGCTTGGTGAACATTTGCTTATCTTTTTAACACATGATCGAGCGAAATTTTCGAATTTACATTTTATTCTTCTCGTTAGATAACACCGAGTTTTGTATTTTTCCGTTATAATTATATTATTTATTAGCTTTTGATTTTTGCTCATCTTTTTAACACGTGATCGAAACTTTCGAATTCACATATCCTTCTCATTGAATAACACAGAATTCCATATTTTTCCGTTATAATTATATTATTTACCAGCTTTTGATTTTTGTTCATCTTTTTAACACGTGATCGAAATTTTCGAATTCACATATTCTTCTTATTGAATAATACCGAATTCCATATTCCTTCGTTATAATTGTATTATTTATCAGTTTCTGATTTTTTTCTTATCTTTTCAACACGTAATTAAAATTTTCGAATTCACATATCCTTCTCATTGGATAACACAGAATTCCATATTTTTCCGTTATAATTATATTATTTAGCTTCTAATTTTTGCTCACCTTTTTAACACGTAAATTTTCGAATTCACATATCTTTCTCATTAGAGAAGAATAACACCGAGATCCGTATTCTTATAATTATAATTCGTTGTATATTCGTATATATTCCTTATGACTATTTATTTATCAGCTCCTGACTTTTGCTCATCTTTTTAACGCGCGATCGAACCAAATATTTTAAATTTATATATCTTCTCATTGGAGGAGGATAATATTCTTCCGTTATAACATTATTTTTAGCTATATATTAGGTATATTTTTTAGGTATATTTTTTAGGTATATATTATTACATATTCATATATATTCCTTATAATTATTTATTTACC
>NW_025223624.1:0-615 GCF_014066325.1 Apis laboriosa
AAAAAAATTAATTGTGCAAATGTTTCTAAATAGAATGAAAAAGTTTACAAAGCTTGCGATGTTGCTATGCTTTATAGCCGACTTTAATGTAAACAAGATATAACAAGATATATTACGGTAACATTGTATCATGTTTCGAGTAACGTAGCATCATCTCATGTTATTTGATATTTCGAGCACATAGAATTTTTAAATTAAAAAATCTACGAAAATAATCATGTCACAAATAATTGTGATCTCTTATTATCATATTTTATAAACATATATAAATTTATATATATTTATTTAGAATATTGAAGATTTTAATTGTTTATACATAAACTATTTGTTCAAAATATATTTAACATAAAAATTTTATTATCCATTAAAATTTTAATATGCATTAAATATTAAAAAAAATTCATAATTTATATTATTTTTTATTAACTATTATTTAATTAATAATCTGTACTCAAATATAATTTGTAAATTCAGTAATACAAACAAGAAGATAAAAATTAGACAATTGATTATATTATCGATATTCCAAACAATAATATTCTTTAATTTTTATAAAGATTATAAAGAAGAAAATATAATTTCTTATAAAATTGATAAAGTTTAATTAATTTACAT
>NW_025223625.1:0-213 GCF_014066325.1 Apis laboriosa
GGGGTTCATATGCTATGGTCGTCTAAAGAAGTCGAATTTTCAGAATATTTAAAACAGTGCCTTCTTAAAACGGCTGTATCTCCGAAGATACTGGAGATACAGGGGACTTCCGGTGCGCGTTGCAATCGGGAAAGATTGCTCTTTACACACAGTTTTGACTGGATAGGCTAGCTCAAGGGGTTTATATGCTATGGTCGTCTAAAGAAGACGAAT
>NW_025223626.1:0-229 GCF_014066325.1 Apis laboriosa
TATCGTTGTTATTTTATGTATTTATCGAGGGAGTCGAGTAATGAAGTGGGATGGCGGATGAGAATGGATTAGAAATAAACGTTATCCTCGGGAATCGAGGACCGAGTGATCGAGGAAAATAGGAGGAGAGAGAGCGCGATTTGGATGCTTTTCAAGTAATTTTCCTCGATTTAATTATTTCCGTGCGGAAGCGAGGAACAACGATATTTAAATTTTCCTTACCATACAT
>NW_025223627.1:0-250 GCF_014066325.1 Apis laboriosa
GAATAACGAGAATGGACGTTAACTATATCTATATCCTCGTTAATTTCTAAACTCGATTTTTAATTCGTACATTTCGCTACTCATCCAATTCTTTATAATTTCTTTTCTAATTTCTTAATCTTCAAAAAAATAATTTTTCTATGAATTTACATACCTACTTTTCTTTGAAGATCAATTAAATCATTGCCACATTTAAAAATTATCAAGTTTAGGATGTATGATTTCTAACAATTTTTTGTTCTTTTAAATT
>NW_025223628.1:0-558 GCF_014066325.1 Apis laboriosa
AGGTATTCTTTGGAATAAATTTTTCAATGAACAATTATCAGAGAAGGTATATCTTGATTTTGAAAAATAAAAGAAGAATTTCTTCAATATATGAAAAAAAAAAAAAGATACAGATATTCTTTGGCATATAGTTTTTCAGTGAACAATTATCAAAGAATGATTGAAGATATATCTTGATTTTAAAGATATATAAAAGAAAAATTTTTTCAATAAATAGATACAAATATTCTTTGGCATAAATTTTTCAATGAACAATTATCAAAGAAGGTATACCTTGATTTTGAAAAATAAAAGAAGAATTTCTTCAATATATGAAAAAAAAAAAAAGATACAGGTATTCTTTGGAATAAATTTTTCAATGAACAATTATCAAAGAAGGTATACCTTGATTTTGAAAAATAAAAGAAGAATTTCTTCAATATATGAAAAAAAAAAAAGATACAGATATTCTTTGGCATAAGTTTTTCAGTGAACAATTATCAAAGATGAAGATATATCTTGATTTTAAAGATATATAAAAGAAAAATACATTCTTCAATACATGAAAAATAAATAGAT
>NW_025223629.1:0-295 GCF_014066325.1 Apis laboriosa
TATTAGTAATAGGACCCCTTGTATTTTAGTACACTGACGCATCATCCTACTCGATTGATCTTCTAATCAAATTCGAATTTTTGATTTTATACAATTAACAACACGACTTATATTTTATGAATTTTCGATATTTTAGTTTTTTTTTAATTCAATAGTACAGTTTAATAGATTCTCATCAGAACTTTTCATATATATATATATCAGATTAAAGATATCTAATTAGATTCATTTCAAAAGTTTCTTTAATATATTTTGCGTAAAAGCTAACAACTAACAAAATTTTAAAATAATTTTT
>NW_025223630.1:0-864 GCF_014066325.1 Apis laboriosa
TAGTTTCTGTCGTTTCAGCAGTTATATTTATAATTTCAATAATAGGTGTAGTAATTTCCATGATGACAGAAAAAGTTGTTTCAGTAATTTCTGTTGTTACAATTATAGACTCAGTAATGATCTCTATAGTAGTAATCAATGGCCATTCGGTAGTCACATTTATAACTTCAATAGGAGGAGTGGTAATTTCCATGATGACAAAAAAAGTTGTTTCGGTTGTCACAATAAATGGAGTTGTTGTAACAACTGGATACGTTGTAATCTCAATTATTTCTGTTGTGATAATTGGTGTTTCTATTGTTATATTCACGATTTCGATAATATGGAAAGTAGTTTCCGTTATTTCAGTTACGATAATTGGCATTGTTTCAGTTGTTACAATTGGAGAAATAATAAATGGTGTAGTTTCAATTGTAGTTCCTGTAGTAATAAAAGCTGTTTCCGTAGTAGTATTTATAATTTCTATTATTGGTGTAGTTATTAAAGTAGTCGTAATGGGAGTTATTTCAATTATTGCAGTTATTATAGGAGTTATAATTGTCGTGGTTTCTGTTGTTAAAGTAGTGATAAAAGGTGTTTCCGTCGTCGTGTTTATAATTTCTATTATTGGTGTAGTAATTGTAGGAATAGTAATAGGAATTGTTTCTGTCGTTTCCGTAGTTTCTGTTGTTACAGTTGTTACAGTGGTTATTGGAGTAGTAACAGTCGTGAAAATTGTAGTCTCAGTTATAGTTTCTGTTGTTATAGTAGTGATAAAAGGTGTTTCCGTCGTCGTGTTTATAATTTCTATTATTGGTGTAGTAATTGTAGGAGTAGTAGTAGGAATTGTTTCTGTCGTTTCCGTGGTTTCCGTCGTTTCCGTGG
>NW_025223631.1:0-379 GCF_014066325.1 Apis laboriosa
CATTTTATTGTGCAACATATGGAATTTCTAAGTTATTGAAGTAAATAGAATGGTGGAAGAAAAGAAACCAAAGAAACAGTATGTGAAATGGACAGCTGTTTTATGGTACATTTATATACACGTTTTAGGAGTATACGCTATCTGGTTGATGTTTACTTCTGCCAAATGGATGACTATATTTTATAGTAAGATTCATAAATTTTCCTTATAATTACATAAACACTTTTCAAAAAATTTTCAATTAATTATTAATTTTATTATTTAATTATTTAGTATATTCAGTATATATGAATAAATTTTTTTTTATACCAAATAATTTTTTTGTTTGACAATAACTATGAATATAATAGGATTTAAAATAATTTTTGAAGCGTTACTT
>NW_025223632.1:0-1571 GCF_014066325.1 Apis laboriosa
TGTAAATTGACAAGGCGATACTTTTTTTCTGAAATTGTTAGCTAGACATGTATATCAAAAAGAGTTTTCTATAAAACTTGACAGTGCAGATTAATTCAATTCTTTTCTTTCTTGTTCAATTTATTTTTAAACAGAATAAATGAACGTTTATTTTTATAGATTTCAATGATATTTTAATTTAAAAAAATACGAAAAACTATTTATAACAAATTTATTCAAAACGTTCAAATGATAGAATCAGTATATGCTTGATCATTCTTTTTCATAAATAAAAGATAACAATAATGTGCACTGTATGTAAGTTTTAATGGATAAAACAAAACAAAACAAAAAAAAAAAAGAAAAGAAAAAAGAACAAAAAATTACCAAAAACCTGTGAAAATCTGTTGTACATGATTGATTGATTGTGCGTTTGTGCGTAGGAGGGAATGATTCAGCAAGTACCCTGCAAGGTATTCGTGGGACGCTGTACAGAAGACCTAACTGCTGATGATCTGCGCGACTATTTCTCCAAATATGGCGAAGTGACGGACGTGTTCATCCCAAAACCTTTCCGTGCATTTTCATTTGTTACTTTCTTAGATCCCGAGGTAGCCCAGTCCCTGTGCGGCGAGGATCACATTATTAAAGGAGTGTCTGTACACGTGTCGAACGCTGCGCCTAAGTCCGAGGGGAACAATAAGAATTTCAATAATCAAGTGAACTCGAATATGCGTAGAGGCGCCCCAGGTCCCGTCGAGAATAACGTGCAGGGAAACTATCAGGGTAACCGATACATGGGCCATTCAGGTAATAATATGGGTCCAAATGGGTGGAACAATCCAGGGAATCGAGGCAATTTGGATATGCCTAACCTTCAAGCATTGGGCATTACCGGGCAGAATAATGGCGGCGGCGGTGGTGGTGGTATGTCGAATCCACTGGCGATGGGAGGTCTGAATTTATCTGCATTACCAGTCAACCCGGCTCTGGTTGCAGCTGCATTGAACCAAGCATCTTGGGGTTTGATCGGTAATTTGCAGAATCAGGGAAACGATCAGGGCTATTCGAACCAGCCTGGCCCACCTGGTCAGCCACCTTCAGGCAACAATAGTATCGGTAACAGTGGAAACTCTGGCTTTCTCAGTTGGATGAATCAAGGGGGTGGTGATGGTAATACTGGCAATCCTGGAACAGGTGGTCCAGGCCCGAATAATCCGAACGCATCCCAAGGTGCTTGGCAGAATCATCCTGGACAGCGTGATCAGAAATCAAACACCTTTCTCAAGTACGAATAAGCAGCATGGAGGGTCCCAGTGTAGTCATGGAAAGTGAAGAATTCGTTCCTTTGATCCTGATATACATTAACTACAGTGGCAAGAGTCTAGACAAGTGTATGTAGGTACAAAATATTAATTTTTTCATTCGTATAATGACAGAACCAAAGCCCTTGTCGATGGGGAAAAGAGTTTTGTAAATTTTTTCTGTTCTTTTCATCCCATGAAACGAACAGAGAGAAATAGAAATAGAATATTTCTTGTTCTTTTTTTTTTATATTATTATTATTATTACTATTACTATTACTATTATTA
>NW_025223633.1:0-223 GCF_014066325.1 Apis laboriosa
TTCTCGCACAATCCCGCATAGAAACTTGTAATTCTGAAAAAAACATTGATTTCCATATGTTTTGTAGCTCTTCCGCACAAGAATCCTAACTTCCGCACCTGTGAATTGTATTATCGTTGAGCATGACGTTTCTATTCTGATATTCGAATTTCGCTGAACTCAGCTGTGAAAATTCGATTTTGCACGAAATTTTATCTTTCCGACACGAAAAACGGAATTACGC
>NW_025223634.1:0-241 GCF_014066325.1 Apis laboriosa
GTCATCAACTTTTATTCGACTTTCGTGTCTTATGGACGGATTTTTATTTAATTATTCTACAATTATTAAATCTATAGCAGCGAGTAAAGGGATCTTTTCATTCGTGGTAACCGTTTGACGAGATTATCTTTTCCAAATTTGCGATTACAAAATGAAAAGTGTCATCAACTTTTATTCGAGTCTCGTGTCTTGTGGACGGATTTTTATTTGATTATTCTAGAATTATTAAATCTATAGCAGC
>NW_025223635.1:0-502 GCF_014066325.1 Apis laboriosa
TTTTGATTTTTTTTCGAAGGAATTGCATTTTGGATAATTTTTGGACGAGGATTCGAGGATCGGGGGAAGGAGAGTTCTTATGTATTTCAATATTTTTCCGCTTTCTTCCAATGGCGTGATTTTTTGATTTTTTTTTCGAAGGAATTGTTTTGGACGTGATTTTTGGACGATTTTTGGACGAGAATTCGAGTCGAGGATCGAGGGAAGGAGAGTTCTTATGCATTTCTATATTTTNTCCAATGGCGTGATTTTTTTATTTTTCTTCGAAAGAATTATTAATTTTTGGACGATTTTTGGACGAGGATTTTAGTCGAGGATCGAGGGAATCGAGAGTTCTTATGCATTTCTATATTTTCCCTTCCAATGGCGTGACTTTTTGATTTTTTTTTCGAAGGAATTGTATTTTTGCACGATTTTTGGAAGAGGATTCGAGGGAAGAAGAGTTCTTATGCATTTTTATAAAGAAATTCGAAATTCGTCCTTCTCTTTCCCTTTGATATTT
>NW_025223636.1:0-1027 GCF_014066325.1 Apis laboriosa
AGGGCGAGAAATCCTTGCAAAATTTCGAATAACATTTACAGGACCCAAAAATATTCTTATAAAAATCTGAAAGAACAGGAAATCCTTGTGAAACAGAAATATTCTAAAAATATTCCAAAGATCTAAAAGAGCGGAAAATCCTTGCGAAATAACGTTCACGGAATCCAGAAATGTTCCAAAAATCTAAAAGAGCGAAAAATCCTTGCGAAATTTCAAATAACGTTCATAGAATCCAAAAATATTCTTATAAAAATCTGAAAGAACAGGAAATCCTTGCAAAATAACATTGAGGATCCAGAAATATTCCAAAAATCTAAAAGAGCGGAAAATCCTTGAGAAATAACGTTCACAGGATCCAGAAATATTCCAAAAATCTGAAAGGACGGGAAATCCTTGCAAAATAACATTCACAGGATCCAGAAATATTCCAAAAATCTAAAAGAGATCGGAAAATCCTTGCGAAATAACGTTCACAGGATCCAGAAATGTTCCAAAAATCTGAAAGGGCGGGAAATCCTTGCGAAATAACGTTCACAGGATCCAGAAATATTCCAAAAATCTAAAAGAGCGAAAAATCCTTGCGAAATTTCAAATAACGTTCATAGAATCCAAAAATATTCTTATAAAAATCCTAAAGAACAGGAAATCCTTGCAAAATAACATTGAGAATCCAGAAATATTCCAAAAATCTAAAAGAGATCGGAAAATCCTTGCGAAATAACGTTCACAGGATCCAGAAATGTTCCAAAAATCTGAAAGGGCGGGAAATCCTTGCGAAATAACGTTCACAGGATCCAGAAATATTCCAAAAATCTAAAAGAGTGAAAAATCTTTGCGAAATTTCAAATAACGTTCACAAAATCCAAAAATATTCTTATAAAAATCCGAAAAAACAGAAAATCCTTGCGAAATAACATTGAGAATCCAGAAATATTCCAAAAATCTAAAAGAGATCGAAAAATCCTTGCGAAATAACGTTCACAGGATCCAGAAATGTTCCAAAAATCTAAAAGAGATCGGAAAATCC
>NW_025223637.1:0-230 GCF_014066325.1 Apis laboriosa
GACACGAAAATCGCAATTACGGAGATTTCTATATCGAAATCGATCAGAAATACCTCATCCATCTGTGTTTATCTCAGATACGTGGAATTCTGAAACGAAAAATAGATTTCGACAATAGAAGTAGGTTTTCGGAAAGAAANAAGAAAATCCTAGTTTCGGCGAATTCTGCATTGACATATCGTTGAGAGGGACGTTTCTATCCCGAAATTAGCTTTTCGATGAATTCTTCA
>NW_025223638.1:0-461 GCF_014066325.1 Apis laboriosa
GGATGCGTCAAACGGATAGGGGAACATCGCGAATGTCTTCGAGTTGAACGAAGCTAGAAAATTATTTCCTACGAAAATAAGAAAGGAAAAGGAGAAATGCTAAATATGGGAGGATTTACTCGAAGAGAATAAACGATGTGTACGTATAACTATATATGATTCCTCGACGAGAGTTATGCGAAATCTGTATATAAACAGTCTTCGAAGTGTTATTGTTATAAGCTGAGATATAAGCCTTTGTTTGGCTTGAAGATATTCCGTTTCGAAAACGAGAAAATGAAATTTCAATACAAAATTATGATCGATAATTCCTGGACGAGCGAGAATTCTCGAATTTCTTCTTCTATCTCGACTCGAAAGTATTATCGTTGCGCGAGACGATCGAGCCGAGATATTTCGTTTCGAAGAAAAGTCATCATCGTCCATCCGCTAATTAAAGCGTTTGGAGGATGTTGTGTAAC
>NW_025223639.1:0-2339 GCF_014066325.1 Apis laboriosa
TATTAATTCTAGTGACTTTATTCTTGTACTGCATAATAAACGTAGTAAAATGCTAATAACATTTGTTAAAATAATACTTCTCATCTCTCTTCATTATCAACATTTGTTATATTCTTATTCTTACATTTGTTATATTCTTCTATTTCGTCTTCTTTATACGACCATAGCGTATGAACCGTTTGTCTCAGCATAACCAGTGAACACTGGCTGTAAAGAGCAATCTTTCCCGCTTGCAACTTGCACAGAAAGTCCCATGTATCACCAGTATCTTCGGAGATAGTGCCGTTTCATGAGTATACTTTATGATATTTAAATTGATTACTCTCTTTTAAAGTTTTCTTCTACTAACTTAAAAAATATTCAATTAATTTTTATACAGCACAATTTATTGAATATTTGTGTTTTAATCTTGTATTCACGGCGATAATATCTTTACTGCGAGAGCACCGGGAAACACGTCCGTTTCGTTTCGCTTTCGAAACCTTACTACGGACGTATACAATAATAAACGGTGTAGTATTAATTCTATTGACCTTAATCTCGTACAGTATAATAAACGGAGTAAAATGCTAATAATATTTGTTAAAATATTAAATTTCATATTTCTTAATTGTCAACATTTGTTATATACTTATCGTCATGATTTTTTAGTATACATCGATATTTTAAAACATTGCTTTATTTACTTTTTTCTCGATCGAACAATCTTGACTTTCTGGGACTTTTTTAATATTCATTTTGGTATTATTGATATATAAAGGGCATAGTGAAATATTATATATTTAATTTTTCCTACACATTTCCAATGTCTTTATCATTAAAACATGAAATTATACAAACCGTTAAAAACTAAGATGAGTTTCCTATTTAATCACAGATCTCTAATTTTTACTTTTTCCTATAAAGAACGATGTTTTCCGCCTGCACTTCTATAATATTCTATTATATACTATTATATTCTAAAATTTCGTCTTCTTTATACGACCATAGCGTATGAACCGCTTCTGCCAGCGTAACCAGTCGAAACTGAGTGCAAAGAGCAATCTTTCCCGCTTGCAACGCGCACCGGAAGTCCACTGTATCTCCAGTATCTTCGGATATACAGCCGTTTTAATAAGGCACTGTTTTAAATATTCTGAAATTTCGTCTTCTTTATACGACCATAGCGTATGAACCGCCTGTGAGAGCGTAACCAGTCAAAACTGAGTGTAAAGAGCAATCTGTCCCGCTTACAACGCGCACCGGAAGTCCACTGTATCTCCAGTATCTTCGGATATACAGCCGTTTTAATCAGGTACTCTTTTTAATATTCTAAAATTTCGTCTTCTTTAGACGACCATATCGTATGAACCGCTTGTGCTACCGTAACCAGTCAAAACGGAGTGTAAAGAGCAATCTTTCACGCTTGCAACAGGCACAGGAAGCCCCTTGTATCTCCAGTATCTTCGGAGATACCGCCGATTTAAGAAGGCACTGTTTTAAATATTTATATAAAATTTCGTCTTCTTTAGACGACGATAGCGTATGAACCGCTTGTGCTAGCGTAACCGTTTAAAACTGAATGTAAAGTACAATCCAAACCGCCTGCACTGCGCACTGGAAGTCCCATGTATGTCCGGTATCTTCGGAGATACAGCCGTTTTAAGCAGGCACTGTTTTAAATGTTCTAAAATTTCGTCTTCTTTAGACGAACATAGCGTATGAATCGGTTGTGCCAGTGTAACCAGTGAGAACTGTGTTTAAAGAGCAATCCTTCCCGCTTGCAATGCGCACAGGAAGTCCCATGTATGTCTGATATCTTCGGAGATACAGCCGTTTTAAGAAGGCGGTGTTTTAAATATTCTAAAATTTCATCTTCTTTAGACGACGATAGCGTATGAACCGCTTGAGCAAGCATAAACGTTGAAAACTGAGGGTAAATTGCAATCATTCCCGCTTGCAACGCGCACCGGAAGTCCCCTGTAACACCAGTATCTTAGGAGATACAGCCGTTTTAAGAAGGCACTGTTTCAAATATTCTAAAATTTCGTCTTATTTAGACGACCATAGCGTATGAACCGCTTGTGCTAGCGTAACGGTTGAAAGTTGAGTGTAGAGAGCACACTTTTCCGCTTGCATTCCGCACGGGAAGTCCCCTGTATCGCCGGTATCTTCGGAGATACAACCGTATTAATAATGCACTATTTATAATATTCTAAAATTTCTTCTTCTTTAGACGACCATAGCGTATGAACCGCTCGTCATACCGTAACCAGTGGAGACTGAGTGCAAAGAGCAATCTTTCCAGCTTGCAACGCGCACAGGAAGATCCATGTATCTCCAGCATTTTCGGAGATACA
>NW_025223640.1:0-751 GCF_014066325.1 Apis laboriosa
AACAAGAGGAAACGAGAGAGAGAGAGAGAGGAAGGGGGAGGGTGGAAAAAAGAGGACAGGCGGTTTACGTTCAAGAGTTGAGACAGATATAGACCGTAAGATAAACGACATATTACCGACATAAAGCAACATCCTCGATGTCGTCGTCCGTCCCTGTCAACTTGCTCCTGTTCCTCTGTATCTCTTCTCTGCCATAGTCTCTATTCTCGTACGCGACGCCTCACCGAGAGAGACAAGAAGAGAGAGACGAGAGAGAAACAAGAAGAGAGAGAGAGAGAGAGAGAAAGAACGAATCTGAATTTCTGAAGAATTTGCAGAAATGTATCATGATCGATATTTTTGAAAATCGAAGAAACAGGATCGTAAGTAATAGAAAATAGACTTCGAATTTCAATATTTGATGTCCATATATATTCTCTTCTTGAATCGAAAATTGTACTGTACAAAAAAATAAATCTCTCGAGAAAATTCAAATATTTATTTTTATTGTTTCTAAATTGAAATGTAGAAAAATAAGGAATGAATCAGAAGAGGGAGATTAAAGGATAATTGGGGCGAAAGAAAAATTTTACAATTGGCATAAATTTCAAGCCAAATTTTTAGAGAATAATGTTGCACAAAGAGGTTAATCTAAAATCTTGGTCCGACTGTCTTTTCCTCCAGGCAGGAGGTAGATAACAAGTTGAAAAGTTAGAGGAAATCTGTTCGAAAGTAAAATAACCTCTTTCTTTATCCTTTATTCTCTCCAAGC
>NW_025223641.1:0-348 GCF_014066325.1 Apis laboriosa
CCATCGATCGTTCAACATCCTCCAATGATAAGTTTTATCGTTTTGCACTTTTCTTTCCAGTCAAAATTAATTGAGAAACATAATTGAAATAGTGTCTGATCTGAATGGAGGAAGAAGAAAAGAAGGACTCTATTATACGTGATGTTAATTTATTTAATCCATTGATCGTTATATATCCTTCAATGATAAGTTTTATCGTTTTGCACTTTTCTTTCCAGTCAAAATTAATTGAGAAACAATTGAAATAGTGTCTGATCTGAATGGAAGAAGAAGAAAAGAAGAATTCTATTAATTATCTATGTGATTAATTTTAATCTATCGTTCATTGATGTTATTCAACATCTTCCA
>NW_025223642.1:0-412 GCF_014066325.1 Apis laboriosa
AATTTTTGTCAATTTTTTTTTTTTCTATCGTAAATTGTATTATAAGAAAATTGTATTATAAGAAACGTGAAACGTGAATTATAAGAAAATTGTATTATAAGAAACGTGTATTATAAGATAGTTGATTATTATTATTTTCTAATTTTATAATGCAGTGATTTATTTAAACTTTATTTACTCGAAATCACAATGATTCTAAAACACGTATAAAATTGTTCTCTTTGCCTCTTTAAAAATTTCGCCATCCAAGGATCCAAAAATTTATTTATATCGCATAAAACATTTTGATTGCTTATTAATAATACTATATTATTAATAATTGTAATATAATAATATTATTATTATAATTTTATTATATCCATTATATTATAATATTATTATTATTATTATTATAATACATATTATAATATAA
>NW_025223643.1:0-247 GCF_014066325.1 Apis laboriosa
CATTTGACAAAAAATAAGAATTCTAAAATCTGTCATGGTCGAAATTGGACAACTGATGGCTCACAAGTCAACTATACACTATTTCGTTTGTACAAAAAATTGTAAAAAAATGTCTTCTTTTATACTTTTAAAGAATTTTCTTTTTAGATGATTCAAGAATCTTTCCTCCATTAATGAAGTACATAATATACTTTTTTAATTGTTTCGCTATTCACAATCATATTTCATATATTTTGTTTTACGTAAC
>NW_025223644.1:0-263 GCF_014066325.1 Apis laboriosa
TTCGTTTCAGAATTCCACGTATCTGAGATAAAGACAGATGGATGAGGTATTTCTCATCGATTTCGATTTAGAAATCTCCGTAATTGCGATTTTCGTGTCGGAAAGATGCAATTTAGACCATAACCCAATTTTCACTCAAGAAATCATCGAAACGTCAATTTCGGAATAGAAACGTCCCTCTCAACGATATGTCAATACAGAATTCACCGAAACTAGGATTTCTTTCCGAAATCCTACTTATATTGTCGAAATCTATTTTTCGT
>NW_025223645.1:0-5187 GCF_014066325.1 Apis laboriosa
TTGCACATATAATTTAATATATTTTCGTAAATAAGAGAAAATAAAATAAAAATTTTAAATTTTATCTTAAAATTGAATATTTTGATTTGAAATTTACTAAAAATTTATTATTACGTGAAAGAAATAAAAAATAAAAGATTTTTTTTTTTTAATATTCAAAAACGCGATGTGCAAGAAGACCTAACCTGAACTAATAAATAAAACACATAAAATGTTACTACTCACGAGTATAATAAAATACTCGTGATCACTATGCTCGTGCAAAAATCTACGTATACAACTAGTCACTCGTGTCGATTCGGACCTTTCGTCCTACGACATGATTGAGTAGACCAGAGGAATTAAAAAGCATGCGACTCACCATTAGATGCGAAGAATGGCACACTAGGAAGTCATCATCGTGTAGAAGGATGTGGAATATCTAACAAAAAACAAAATATATAATTTAAAACATAATTGAGATAATTTAAAAAAATTAAAATAAAAAAAAAAGTTTTATCTTAGATAATTGTAATAATAATAAAAATTGAAATGTTAATGAATCTTAATAATGATAAAAATTAAAAATCTAATGATTCTATATCGCGATAAAGAATAAGAAATTTTTATTTTAAATAAAATAAGATATTTACCTCTTCGCGTGATGGATGACCGCCTTATTTTCTTGAGAGAAGCACTGACTCTAATTTCGCGTTATCCATTAAAGGATTTAAGAAAACTATTACGAAGCAAACACTGATTCTAATTTCGCGTTATCCATAAAGGATTTAAAAAAACTTTTACGAAATAAAGCACTGATTCTACTGATCGCATTGCGCGCGATCACAAAAATAACACTGTATCGTTAGAGAGGGGTAGAATAGAAAAAGAAGTAAAATATTTCTTTGATATTTTTCCTTCTTTTTTTTTTTTTTATGAAGCATTTGTTTAAGAAAATTGCTATATAAAATATTGCTATATAAAATATTATTTGTTATAATTATATCTAATATTTCAAAATATTTATGAATTCTATGAATCTAAACTATTAATTTAGAAAAATTACATTATGATTATATGTTATCGAAATTTAAATTATAGATTTATTAAGATATATTGTGAATTATAAATATTCGAAATTATTTGTAAAATAATCAAAATGCTATAATTAAATTAAATACAATGAAAAAATACAATAAAAAAAAATATAATTGAATTAAAAAAAATCTGAAACATACAAAAAAGATATTAGTGTAGTTCTTAGCTTACCATCAGTTTCCAAAAACTAATAAAAAATCTTTATAATATAAAGCTTCTAACATAATATTTTAAATATAATTTTAAAAATACAATCTTTCTAATATATTTATAATCAAATAATATAAAAAGGAAACCGATGCCAATTACCAGGTCTCACCAACTAGGAGGTGACTACGTCGAGACCCAGATATTGATAAAAATAAAAATAAATTAATAAAAATAAATAAAAATAAATAATAATAATTAAAATTTATTTACTTATACTATATTATTATAAAATTAAAAAATAAATATAAGAAAAATAAATAAATAAATAAATAAATAAATAAATAAAAGAATATATGAATAGATAAATAAATAATTGAAATAAAAAATGAAAAAATAAATTGAAAAATAAATATTTAAAAAAAATAATATGTAAACGATTAAATAATTAAAGCAATAAATAAAAAATAAATTAAAAAATAGAATGAATAAATAATATATTATATATAATAGCAATATTATAAATATTAATTTAAAATAAATTTTATAACATTAAAAATTAACCAATTTAATTAAAATGTTATAATATATCGATCTACTCTCCAAATAAGTTCGATAAGAAATGATCGTTCCGTCGCGACCTGTCTTGTATTTATACGACGCGAAAATTTACGGAAATATACGTACTTTGCCGATTGGGTTAAAATCAAGTTTTCGAATATAGCGATTAATAATTGTTAGATTATTATTGTTAATTTATGCATTTAACAATTTATTACAATTATACTAAATGTAATAATTAATGTATAAATATATATATCTCGATTCAAGCACGAAATGGCGAAAATCTTGACGAAAACGATTAACGGAAAAAACACATTAATAAATTTTAATATTATTAGTAATAAATAAATTAATAACTAAAGGAAATTGATAATAATTTATAAATTTTATAACGAAATATGAAGAAAATCACTTATTACGCAGTAGATTTTCGAAGTCAACGACGAACATATATATACGTGCTATAAATTATTTTTCGAAATTAATCCCGACAATCAAACGATAGTTTTTATAAATAAAAATCAAATTCGTAAAAGAAATTTATAAAAAAAACCTATATTAATATGAAACAAGTGAATTCGAATCTCGATTCAACGAAGCACGAAATGGCGAAAATTTTGACGAAAACGATTAACGGAAAAAATACAAAAAAACTTAAAATATTAATTCATTTTATTATTATTAGTAATAAATAAATTAATAACCAAAGGAAATTGATAATAATTTTTAAATTTTATAACGAAATATGAACAAAATCACTTATTGCGCAGTAGATTCTCGAAGTCAAAGACGAACATATATATACGTGCTATAAATTATTTTTCGAAATTATCCCGACAATCAAACGATAGTTTTTATAAATAAAAATCACATTCGTAAAAGAAATTTATAAAAAAAACCTATATTAAGATGAAATAAGTGAATTCGAATCTCGATTCAACGAAGCACGAAATGGCGAAAATTTTGACGAAAACGATTAACGGAAAAAATACAAAAAAACTCAAAATATCAATTCATTTTATTATTATTAGTAATAAATAAATTAATAACCAAAGGAAATTGATAATAATTTATAAATTTTATAACGAAATATGAACAAAATCACTTATTGCGCAGTAGATTCTCGAAGTCAAAGACGAACATATATATACGTGCTACAAATTATTTTTCGAAATTATCCCGACAATCAAACGATAGTTTTTATAAATAAAAATCAAATTCGTAAAAGAAATTTATAAAAAAAACCTATATTAAGATGAAATAAGTGAATTCGAAACTCGATTCAACGAAGCACGAAATACCGGTAATCTTGACGAAAACGATTAACGGAAAAAATACAAAAAAACTCAAAATATTAATTAATTTCCACATTATTAATAATAAATAAATTAATAACTAAAGGAAAGTGATAATAATTTATAAATTTTATAATAAAATATGAATAAAATCACTTACTACGCAGTAGAATCCTCGAAGCCGGCGACGATCACACATCCACTCACTATGACTTTCCGCACTAGACTGACATTCGCCCGCCAAAATTCTTCTATTCTTCTATTAGAAGCTCTCTGATTGGCTGACTGAGTATAGGAGCCAATTCGATAATCGAAATCGCGAGAAAAATTACTGTATTGCATAATATATTTTACATATTTTAATTAACAATATTAAAAATAGATTATTAATTTAATTTAATATTTTTAAAATTTAATTTATTAATTATTTATTTTACTTTTATATTTATATATTTTCTTATTAATTAATTTATTTATTTATTTATCTATCGATTTTCGATTTATCGATTATCGATATATTTATCTAATTATTTATTTATAGATTTTTTTACACAAAATTATTTATTTATTTTATTTTTATATATTTATTTATTTATTTGTCTAATAAATTTTTTATAAATAAATTTTTTGTTCATTTATTTCTATATTTAAATATATAAATATTTATTTATTTTATTTATTTCTTTATCCCATTTTTTCACATATTTTTCCATTTAATTAATTATTTAAACATTAATTCATTTATTCGTTTAATAATTTATTTTTAAACTTTTTTATTTTTTATTATTCACATTATTTATTTATATCTATTTATATATTTATTATTAGCTATATGTATGAATCAATTTATTTATTTATTTACTTCTTCATTTGTTTAATTATTTATATATTTCTAATAAATTCTAAAAAATTATTTATATATTTCTAATAATAATAAATTCACTTATAATTAAAAATATTTATAGACTTCTGACTTTGTTTATTTACATATAGATTTGCACTATTTATTCAATTATTTATATATTTATTCATTCATTTGTCTAATGATTTATATTCCACACATTTCTGTTTTGTCTATTTATGCTTGCAACGAGTAATTTATTCATTTCTTTATTTATTTAGTTCCTTATTATTATTTATTTATACATTTCACTTCTTTATACATTCATATGTTTAGTAATTTACATGTAGACTGTTGACATATTAATTATAAAAAATATTATGCAATTTTTATATTTATAACATATATTAATACATAAATAATTAAATAAACAAAGAAACAAAATAAATAATTTGATATATACATAAATTAATTAAACAAATATATATAGAAATGAATGAATAGACAAATCAATGAAAATGGAATAAAATGCATCAGTAAATACTAAATAATCAAATACAAATATCATAATTAAATAAAAATGTAAATAAATAAATTGATGCATACAGAAAAAAATAAAACAAAGAAAACTTACTGAATATGAATCAATAAATGTACAAATAAGTAAACACAGAAAAAAAAATAAATAAATAATTTGATAAATGCATAAATGAATTAAACAAATATGTAGAGAAATAAATAAATAGACAAATGAATGAAAAAAAAGTGAAATGCATCAATAAATAACCAAAAGAAATATCATAATTAAATAAAAATGTAAATAATGTAAATTGATGGATAAAGAAAAAAATAAAACAAAGAAAACTCTCTAAATATGAATGAATTTATATACAAGTAAACAAACAAAGAAAAAAATAAATTTGATGCATATATAAATGATTAAATAAGAAATGTATAAAAATAAATTATTGATCAAATAAAAGAATAAAAAACTAAATAAACAAGAAATTAATAAATAATTTCATGCATACATAAATTAATTAAACAAATATGTGTAGAAATAAATGAATAGACAAATCAATGAAAATGGAATAAAATGCATCAGTAAATACTAAATAATCAAATAAAAATATCATAATTAAATAAAAATGTAAATAAATAAATTGGCGCAAACAGAAAAAAATAAAACAAAGAAAACTTACTGCATATGAATCAATAAATGTACAAATAAATAAACACAGAAAAAAAAAATAAATAATTTGA
>NW_025223646.1:0-438 GCF_014066325.1 Apis laboriosa
TTGCGACCATATTTAATAGTAGCTATTCGCATCCAACAACTTTGGATATCTATATATATATTATATAGGTGATATCATTATGTCAGTTAGCATATTTTCACAAGTCTCTGAAGTATAATATTTGTAGAACCTCTTTCAGAAATAGATATTTGGATAAATTCAATCTGTTTTAGCGATATGTACAAAAAAAAAGAACCATATTCCTGTAATAAAATTCATCTTTTAGATGGATTATAGAAAATTATTTTCTATTCTCTGTTATTTCTTAATTATTGGCATAAAAATATTTTTTTGATTATTAGTTTATTTAACGTTTTACAGTCAATACATATACAATATATATTAACAACGGAAAACTAAATATCTGACTGATATCGCAGAAATTGTAATTTTAATTTTGATCTTCCTATGGTTATTTTATATTTTATTTTCGCATTC
>NW_025223647.1:0-290 GCF_014066325.1 Apis laboriosa
AATATATAAATCATTTTTTTCTCTCAGTAAAGCAATAAACCTATCATCCAATTTCAAAACATAACTAGGCAGAGAAAAGCAACACTCGTTATCGAAGAATGCTAAAAGTTAAACAATTTAATATCTTGAATATATAAATCATTTTCTTCTCTCAATAAAACAATAAACCTACCATCCAATTTCAAAACATAGCTAAAAGTAGGCAGAGAGAAGCAAGACTCGTTGTCGAATGTATCACACTATCGTGTAAAAGGCAACGATTCCAAAATGCTAAAAGTTAAACAATTTAA
>NW_025223648.1:0-1261 GCF_014066325.1 Apis laboriosa
AAAAAAAAAAAAAAAAAAAAAGTATCGCAATTCGAGAAATGATTGGGAAACATTGAATTTTTAATCTTTCCGATTAATATTTCGTATTATCATTTTACAACAATTACAAAACAAGAATTTACATATGAATCATATTAAACTTAATTCGTAGTAAGATTATAGCAAAAAGGGTCATTGATAAAGATTTGAGTAATAGCATCATTAATAACGCGATTACATTAATAATTTCTTGGAATATTCCGTATTGCAATGACACGCACAGACTAGAATTATCATTCATTTGCCGAAATCGATGCAGAAACGCCACTTAAACCCTGACAAACTCTAAGATAATATTTCACTATCATCGTAAATCAATGTAAATAATCGTCCATAAATAATATTTGTATTTCTCTAAGGTTACTTACATAAGTCAGTAACCTTAGCATGACGCAAGATTCACTAACAATTATAATTATATCGATTAATTGCGCGAATAAAATCACAATGTTTTTATTTTTTTCAGATTGCGAAACAATTACGAATCTATTTACTTACTTACGATTCAGCGTGATTTAATCATCAGCATATATGAATTAAATTGAAACTTTATTCAATCAACATAACCTCTTCCACGTTTCTAACCCTCCCCTCCGACTAATCCAAAACTCGTGTCCAGGGAGCATCAGCGCGTTGTTGATTCGTTTTCGTTTCCACGTGCGCATTTATTTCCTCTCTTTCTCTCTCTCTCTTTCTCGCTCCTTTGACCTTCCACGATCCTATAACTTCCGAAACGGCGTGCATACTGCAAATTGCTGGTACACGTGCGTCCTTCTCCTCTCGACTAGCCACCCACATGCGAGTTGGAAATCATAATCGTGGACAGTTATAGCGGATCCAGACGTCGGCGAGCAGTTTCAAACGATTGGAAAGCCCTTGGGAAAGTACCTGGAGGGCACGTGGCATTTAGAAAGGTGAAATCGCACGACAATCGCGCGATTAAATCGCTCGCTTCGCTCGATCTTTCGATCGACTCGAATGTGATCGTTTCGATTCATCGAGATTCATCGATTCATCGATTCATCGTAATTCGAAATTTAACCAACCGTTGAAATTCTCGTAAAATTATCGAACTCCTATGAAATTTAGGATGCTTTTTGAGATTTTTTTTTAAATTTTGTTTGTTTAATCGCACGACGATTTAAACACGCGACTCGATCTTCGAGGCAAATTTTTGACGACCAGAAATGGAATTTTCGTTAAATTCGTCAAAATTTTCAAA
>NW_025223649.1:0-214 GCF_014066325.1 Apis laboriosa
GGCAAATTTTTGACGATCAGAAATGGAATTTTCGTTAAATTCGTCAAAATTTTCAAATTATCAAAATTATCAAAGTCCATGAAATTTAAGATGTTTTTTGGATTTTTTTAAATATTATAAATCGCAGGACGATTTAAATACGCGACTCGATCTTCGAGACAAATTTTTGACGATCAGAAATGAAATTTTCGTTAAATTCGTCAAAATTTTCAAA
>NW_025223650.1:0-248 GCF_014066325.1 Apis laboriosa
CGTTACCAAAAACATGTGTATATCAAAAAATATGCATCATGATAAAAAATATTCATTAAATTCTTAGTATTGCATTACCATTAAAAATATATATATATATTTTTTAATTTCAAATATTTAAAATTCAAAATAATATTTATTATATAATGTCATAATTAAGGATGTTATTGGAAAAAATACGAAAAATAGTAGGGATAGTAAAACTCAGAAATGAAAAAAATAATAAATATTGTATTTTATTTATTGGA
>NW_025223651.1:0-492 GCF_014066325.1 Apis laboriosa
TTTTTATAAATAAATTTTTTGTTCATTTATTCCTATATTTAAATATATAAATATTTATTTATTTTATTTATTTTTTTATCCCATTTTTTCACATATTTTTCCATTTATTTAATTATTTCAATATTAATTCATTTATTCGTTTAATAATTTATTTTTAAACTTTTTTATTTTTTATTATTCACATTATTTATTTATATATTTACATATATTATATATTTATTATTAGCTATATGTATGAATCAATTTATTTATTTATTTACTTCTTCATTTGTTTAATTATTTATATATTTCTATAATAAATTCACTTATAATTAAAAATATTTATAGACTTCTGACTTTGTTTATTTATATATAGATTTACATTATTTATTCAATTATTTATATAATTATTCATTCATTTGTCTAATGATTTATATTCCACACATTTCTGTTTTGTCTATTTATGCTTGCAACGAATAATATATTCATTTCTTTATTTATTTAGTTCCTTAT
>NW_025223652.1:0-728 GCF_014066325.1 Apis laboriosa
GTGGGAGGATTTCGAAAATTGAGCAAGCATTCTAAAGAGCATTGTTCTGCGCTTAGAACGACCACCAATGAGTTATGAGTATCCCATCAAATTTCAAGGATAGAGCGCTTCAAAGTTGCCGTAATTTTTAATGTGGAAAATTAAAAATTCCTCTTTCGTTTGAAAGGCTATTATTTTTAAACCAGTAGGAGAATTTCAAAGATTGAGCGAGCATTTTAAAGAGCATTGTTCTGCTCTTCGAAGGACCAACAATAAGTTATAAATATCTCAACAATCTTCAAAGATACAGTGCTTCAAAGTTGCCCTAATTTTTAATGTGCAAAATTAAAAATTCCTCTTTCGTTTGAAAGGTTGTAATTTTTAGACCAGTGGGAGGATTTCGAAAATTGAGCATGCATTTTAAAGAGCATTGTTCTGCGCTTCGAATGACCAGCCATAAGTTATAAATATCCGATGAAACTTCAAGGATACAGCGCTTCAAATTTGCCCTAATTTTTAATGTGGAAAATTAAAAATTGCTCTATCGTTTGAAAGGCTTTAATTTTTAAACCAGTGGGACGATTTCAAGGATTGAGCAAGCATTTTGAAGAGCATTGTTCTGCGCTTCGAATGACCACCCATACGTTATAAATATCCTATGAATCTTCAAGGATACAGCGCTTCAATGTTGCCCTAATTTTTAATGTGGAAAATTATAAATGTGGAAAATTATAAATGTGGAAAATTAT
>NW_025223653.1:0-208 GCF_014066325.1 Apis laboriosa
TATTAAATTATAAATAATTCGTCAATAATATAATACTACTATCGCTAAAAAATAACAATTTTCATAATTAAAAACAATCCTCTTTATTAACCTGAAATTCTGAACCGAAAGGATCTCGTCGACCGAGATCAAGAATCGCAGAAAACGGAATGATCGATTTTCGCGAATGAAAGGGGGAAAAAAAAAAAGAAATAGAGAAAAAAATCTT
>NW_025223654.1:0-324 GCF_014066325.1 Apis laboriosa
AGACATTCCGATAGTTTTCGAACTACCGTTTCGAATCAACTACGATCTTCGTGTCTAGAATATGATTTAATCAAAACCGATATTAGTTAGCATAATTAACTGAAAAGAATGAATTTCCGTCCTAATAACAGTTTTCGCACCAGTACTTGATGTCAACCACGTTTTCCGTCTCTTCAGCTATGATTTCTTAAAAATCTATATTAGTACACAGAATTAACAGAAAATGAAAGAATTTTAGACTTTCCGATAATTTTCGAACTACCGTTTGGTATCAACTACGATCTTCGTGTCTTAATATGATTTAATCAAAACCGATATTAGTTA
>NW_025223655.1:0-248 GCF_014066325.1 Apis laboriosa
TTTACATAGAACAATTACTTAAATGTAAATAAATTATATTCACTAATCCAAGATTTTAATAAATAATTCTAATTACAGAAGATCATTTTCACAAAACAAAATCAAAGTAAAAAAAAAAAAAAATTGCATTCTAACGACTATGCTATTTAAAAACTCTGTTATTTATATTACAACAAAAAAAATATTTATAGAATTAACAGAAATTAATACTTTAATGGTTTATTTCCATACTATTTATATAGTTATAT